>NC_030434.2:11663937-11816437 GCF_001660625.3 Ictalurus punctatus | reverse complement strand
GCAGACAGTCATACATTCAGGCTGACTTTAATCATCCCTATTCAGCTCTGTGTGAAAAGAGACACTGTCCACCAAGCCGCACTGAAACAATGCAACACACACATACTGAAAATCCTGCATCCACATTACAATTGTTAATTTCCCATGGCCGAAGCACATGACCAGCAGTCTACCCACTCGCTCTCTCTCTCTCTCTCTCTGTCTCTCTCTCTTTCTCTCTCTCTCTCTCTCTCTCACACACACACACACACACACACACACACACACACACACACACTAAGACCTTGAATATTAATGAACTTTCAAGCATGTGTGGTTGCTGTATGTGTTTATGTGTGTTTGTTCATATGTGTCTGTGTGTGTGTGTGTGTGTGTGTGTGTGTGTGTGTGTGTGTGTGTGCTCTCACATTGTTCCCATGCCATGGCTTCCTACAGAACAATCTGGCATTCTCAGAGTTGCTTACACCACCCAGGGGAGGGATCCTAGAGAACTACACACATATATATACACACACACACATACAAAGGCCCCATCCTACTAAGAGAAGATAATTACAATGATCAGCTCAGCCAACATGAGTTCACCAGAGAGAGAGAGAGGGTGAGAGAGAGAGTTAGAGAGATACTGAAAAAAGGAATGGAGAGAAGGGAGGTAAGAAAAATAAAATTGGTATCATTTGTTCAAAAAAGTAGAAAGCTGCTGCTGTAAACACACACACACTGTTTATCAGTGAATGTATTACACACAATGCAGGCTCTGATCAAATTATTCCTTTTAACAGAATCAACCAGTGTTGCAAACTCAACACATATAGTTTAGCACATACAGAAGCACAAAATACCAGCAAGACATATTTGTGAAGCTTTTCAACATCTAAATAATATGCTCTGGAAATTTCTGATGTGGTAACCATCAAATCACCCTAAATTATCGGTTCTCACACGTTGTGACTGATCAGATTTCACACTAAAAGTGTGTTATAAGCCAAAGACTTCAGATTATTATTTCAAAATAAGAACAATGACTAAGAGATATAAATTGTAGTATAGATGTTTACAATAAGCAGTACCTCCAAGACCAACACAAAATCAAGCAAACTCCGTAATCTTCGGGGGAGCTTGCAATTACCACAGATTTTTCGCATCATCACAACGTGCATTTTTTGGCTGCAACAATCACAAAAAAACTCCACAAAATCCTGTATGGATTGTATAACTACAATCATGCAATAAAAATCAGAAAATTATTTGCTTATACTGAAGAACGTGACTAAATGGATTCAGAGGTTGTTTCTATACTATAGCTGAGAATTATAATGATATAATATCAATATCATGAGAAATCATACCACAAAATATGCTTTGCTGAAATATTCTGGGTATCATGATGTCTTTTTAATTAAATTTGTATTTTTTTTACATAATTACTGACCGGAAGCAGCAGATTTTTCTTGTATAGTTCTAAAATGGTTCTCAAAAACACACAATGTATCATGCACCAGTGTATGATAGAAGTACCGTTGAGATTCATGATATAATATCTTTGTCATATCGCCTACTCCTTATCTGCACTGTCCAAATAATACACACTCTTTCTAAGAAAATAAGAACAATTAGGGGATTTGATCTTTTAAATTCTTTTTTGTTTTTGTTTTTACATACAAGGATATTTTCAAAGACACTTTTTGTAAAGAGAATTCAGTATAATATTTTCTGTCAATTTTCACCGGCTTGTTTCTTAAATGGTCGAATAACACCATGATATTTTTAGACTAGGTTAGACAGTGCAAATTTTAAACTGTATCACGCCTACATAGCTGAAACATTGGAAAGCCTGTTGATAATCCGGTGGATCAGAAAGGAACTAACACTATGCACCACCCACCCACACACACACACACACACACACACACACACACACACACACACACATACACAAATGGATGCAAAGCCACTCAACCAGATAATTACAGCTGTGTCCTGCTCCATGGCGATGCTAAAACACACACTCGGAGCTGTCGTCGCTAACAACACTCATTAAAACCAACAACTCCGGGGTCAAAGGAAAGGTCATAGGATGCTAAGAACAGCAGACCGCCACTCCAGCACCTCTTCAGCATTATCGCAATCCCACTGCTCTTTCTCACTCTTTGTGTGTGTATGTGTGTAAACACAGGTGCGTGGGCGAGATTATGCGGCCTTCATGACCACTTCCCACTCGGTCTAGCTTGGCTGTTGCTGGAGTCCAGCCGGTAAAAAAAAAAGAGAAAAAAAAACACTTTTTTTTTCCAGTACAAGACAGTCTGAAGTGGAGGAAGCAGGACAGAAAGAGACATGAGTGAGAAATGGAGGAGGAAGAAAGAGGGTTTTGATATGTGACGGTAAAAGCAGTCAGTCTGCCTAAAGATGTCTGTGTCTAAATGAATAATAAAATGGATGCAAGTCTAATCTTTTCTACAGATATTAGCTGTCAAAAGGCCTGTGGTGCACCTGCTTCATCAGAATAAAACCAAGAATAGCGCTAACACTCTGTACAAATGACAGCAGACAAAATTTCAGAATGCCAGAATAACCTAACAAAAATATGGGAAACTTGGCCAACAGAACAGAAATCACTGAATAAATCAACAACTGTTTCAGCATTGATGTATGAGCGAACAGAGACCAGACAAATAAAGAGACGATTGGGTACCTGGTTAAATGAGGCTCCTGTTTAAATTACCTCAGGTGATAAGACTAGAGAGGCTGATGGGTATTATAATGATGATCAAAGTAATTATACATTTTTCATCATGAATTTATTGTTTGATAAAGTGTCACTAATGTGTTGTTTCCATCCATCCATCTTCTATACCGCTTATCCTACATGGCCGCGGGGAACCAGGAGCCTATCCTAGGGAGCATCGGGCACAAGGCGGGGTACACCTTGGACGGGGTGCCAATCCATCACAGGGCACAATTACATACACATTCACACACCCATTTATACACTATGGACACACTGGACATGCCTATCAGACTACCATGCATGTCTTTGGGGAGAGGGACAAAACCAGAGTACCCATGGGGAAACCCCCGCGACACAGGGTCGAACATGCAAAATCGAAATAGCAATGATCTGCAAATTACATTAAACATGGAATGACTGCTGGAACAGCAGGATTCAGAACAGCCCATCAGTCTGTAGGCTAGGAATAAAGGTCAGTATATAGATAGAGATAGCTTTCATGGTGGTATTTATAAATTATATATCTTGTTTATTACTCATTAAAGTCAAGCAAAATCAATAATAGTGTTTGCTTTTAGACAATCAGTGTTGTGGCATCTTTCAGTGGAATTGGACTGAAATCCATTCATCCATCTTCTATACCACTTATCCTACACAGGTCTGTGGGGGAGCCTAGAGCCTATCCCAGGGAACACAAGTCAAGGGACACCCTTGACAGGATACCAATTCATCACAGGGCACAATAGCATGCACATTCACATACTACAGACAATTTGGAAATGCCAGTTAGCCTACAATGCATGTCTTCGGACAGGTGGGGGAAACCGGAGCACTTTTTTGTTGAAACACATGCTTTCAGTTCAAGAACGCTGGACGTTTTCATAGCTATGTATATATTGGAAAGAATGTCAAATTTTCACCATGGGAAATTCACCCAAGTTTAATTAGTTTTCAGTTTCCTGCAGATCAGTTGGCTGCCTTTACAATAACAATTGTTGTTATGGTTACGGCTCATAGAGTATCTTGCTCTGTTCTTGTCTCTTTCATTTATAACATTAGTGTGTACTTTAGGAAATTGGTCAATCATTAATCTGGCTTAATAGCAAACCAATCAATACTGGCCTAAACATTATTTTTATGTATACATTTTTCAGATGAAAATGACATACAGTGAGCTGTTACTATAAAAGTATTATTAGACAGGGCACAAAATACAGTACATACCTATAAGTTGCCTCAGAGCCAACACTAGGTCATATTAGTTATAGAAAATTAATCAACACCTTCTGACAATTAGATTTGAGATTTCAACAGTGTGCTCACAAGATCACATTATTGTACTAATATTGTAGCATAAGTGAATATACAATGTGTGAGGAGTTAAACTGGCTGTAGTCATTTTAATGGTCAGTTTAATCACTCAGCAGATGCTGTCTTTCTATTTTTTTCTTTCTAATGACCAAAATATATTATGTAAATCATAACAACTAAATTTTTAACAGGCTTCCAAAGGCCTTATTCCTCATCCTGTTTTTATTATAGTTTAACAAAATAGCTAGATTTTTTTTGTTTTGTTGTTTTTTGACCTGTCATTACTTATGTCCTCAGCACTTCTTAAAACAAAGTTACACCAAAATGCCAATATAGACAGCTCGTTAAATAATCAGTTGTGGCAAAGATTCTGTTCTTCTGCAGACAGCAAGTCATAATCCACTTGTGGGTGAAAATCGGTCTTGATAAACGTGCTCTATACATAATGCGTCATTGGCAAGTTTTGAGCGAGACAGCATGTGCAGCCATAACTGACTCACCCAAATCATTCGTTTTATACACTGAGTCATAGTTTATTTATTAATGAAAAATTTTATATTTGTTACATACTATTAATTCAGCACTTTAAGTTTCATTCACATCTTAGATTTCTAACGTTGTTCTCCCTTTTTACTTCTGAACACTTTCCTCACTTTTAGATGCGTGCATGAGGCCGTGTGGTACAACCTTAATGCTCAATGATCACAGTGAATAACAGTGAAGAGTAGCGCTTCATTTTATACAGTGGTTATCTCAGTGTAAATGCTACAGAAATTGAAAGGAATCAAACTACATTGAGAGTCAACACCCTGATTATACCTTTGTACACATATATTTGTTGTCATGGTTGCGTGGGACTGATTAAATTTTTTTTATCGATATTTACTTTACAAGCGAAAATATTGGACACCTGCCATCCAACCACAAATGAGTACATTTAGATAGAGAGAATAACAGAAATACAGACAGAGAGGTATATACCATAGATGACTGAAGCAGACAGCATTGAGCTATGCTGCTAATGAAATTAGCTTCCCACATGGCTCACTGCTAATTCAATAAAGGCAACAACTTGTCATTGTTATTTAAAGTAATTTTCAATGTAATCAAGTGGTTTTAATAAGCACACTGACTCTCATTACAGACTCACTGAACCTGTGTGTGTGTGTGTATGTGTGTTTGATTGTACAAGACTGGGTTATGTGCATGCATGTGTGTTAGATGAGGCATTTATATATGTGCTCAGGAGCCAGTGAATCATTTTCTGACTGCGTGTGTGTAGGAGGCCGTGAACTTTGCGTTATTCTCTTTCTGAGAAGACCGAGGGAAACATTTACTCGCCCTCATTCCCCATCTCTTCATATTACTGTCAGATACAGATGAAGACATATCAATCGGACGTGTAAAACGACACACACTTCCTCGTATTGCTGTAGCACTAGGGACTGATTGTTCTCATGAGCGCGGTAAGGGCTGGTCCTCAAATTTACATGCAGCTGTTTTATTGTACTGGAGAGAAATCTTAGCAAAAATGAAATTGCATTCTCTCACAGATACACAGACCTCACAACTCACACACATGCACAGACAGACACATACACAAAAGCAAAAAAAAACCCTATGTGCTTCAACACACTTCCCTTATGAGGACAAGAATTTTTAGACATATTTAGTCACAACAGGGTTAGAATCAGCATGATGTCCCGGAAAATAGACGAAGACACACATTCATTCCTCACCAGTCTCACACACACACACACACACACACACGCACACACACTGAATCATTGCTTGTGGGTCTAAATAAATGCGTTACTCCTATCTCCTAAATACTTTATACTTTAGTACTTTTTTTCCCAATAACATCTTTAGTCCCTGTGAAGTTAAAAACAGTAGGATGTCCCCTTACGCAGATGAACACACACACACACACACACACACACATTGTATAATCTACCTAAATGATGCCTTATAACATCATATACGTCATAGCATCAACTATAGATGATAGATGTGAACCCATCACATTTAACACCACCACAAACATTCTACAAAAATAAAGTTTGCACAAATAGCAGTTCAGAGAACGAGGCATTGGTGGGAAGCTTTCTGCCGAGAGATACACAAGCTCTGGAAATTTCCAACACGGTGCAGGTCGCCCTAATTCGCACACGAGTTCTCATTACGATCAGTTGTACTCCATAAGAATGCTGAATGTGTTATAAGCTAAAATCTTGTAAATATTATTGTAAGAATACCAGCAATGTCTGAGAAATGTAATTATGTAATACTTGTCTACAATGACACAACAAACCCTTCGATAAAAATCCACACATGAGACACGGTGGCTTCATTGTCATTTCATCTCCTTTCTTTTACAAATTAATGAATAAAACTGTTTATTTCCAAAGCTGATTTAGTCTGAAATAAAAGGATGACAGAAGGAGAAAAGAGTGTGAAAGAAAGGTGAGATAATGAGACAGTTAATCAGATGCAGGAAGCACACACAATAATAATAATACACACACGCAGAGGGGTTTGGGCTCATTAGCTGAAAGTGGTCTGGGTCTTCTGGTGGCTTCATTAGCTGTTAAGGCTGCCACTGAGCTCCGTTCGAAAGGGGAGGAGGAAGAGAGAAAAGAGCGAGGGATGGAGGACAGAGAATGGAGGGAGAGAAAAGAGAGACAGAGAGAGGCAGACAAGCTTAAGCTGGTCTTTATTAAGAGCTGAAGCTCCACTAGCGGCTCAGCAAAACTAATCTAAAGCCTCCACACTCTAATAAAGCAGAGCTAGACAAATAGCTCTCCATTGCTCCCTCTATCCTTCCCTTTGCTCATGCCTCTATCTTTCTTCGAGGCAGTATAGTGTGTGTTTGTGTGTGCAAGAAAACAAGAGAAAAAAACCAGAAGGAATTGTGTTTTTAAGCAATGGTCATGTGTATACAGCAAAACTTCATGTAAACACGTGTGTGCACAGACAAATGGAGATTGGAGAGTTTGTTCATACAACTGTAAATGTTTACATATATCTGTGTGTGTGTGTGTGTGTGTGTGTGTGTGTGTGTGTGTGTGTGTGTGTCTGTGTGTGTGTGTGTGTGTGTGTGTGTGTGTGTGTTTTACAAAAACAGAAGAGACACAAAAATCTTTGAATATACAGTAAATGGTTATAAAACCATGTACGTGTGCTAGTATTGATATGTGGTTTGAGGTGTATGTATCATGTGTGTTGCACGCAGCACTCTGACCTGGTTGTCAGGACAAATAATTTAACCTAAAAAAAGGGGGGAAAAACGTCACAGATAGCACAGCATGTCGTCTTTCTACCCTTGATCTATTTTCATAATTCATCCAGGAATACTGCAGCGTCCCAGTTTACGGAACAAGCTCCCGTCAACCCGCAATCTCTCTCTCTCTCTCTCTCACTCACACACACACACACACACACACACACACACACACACACACAATATAGAGATACACAATATGTACAGGGTTGAAGAAACACCTGCAGTGTCTGGATTATTGTCATAGGTCTGAATGAACTTTTATGGAACTTCTAAATCCAGCAGAATGCAAGTCAAGTCTGGACGAGTTAATTCAATACTGTAGTTGTTAATTCAACATCACCTGAGTTAATTGAACACTTAAGGTGTTAATTTTTGACATAATATTCTAGCTGTTAATTCAAAAAGACTGGTGTTAAATTGACAGCGTGGGTGTTAGCTGAACACTGGGGATTTTAGGCTCATTCTGAAATGATTCCCAATGATGCTAATTCCAAGATTAGCAGTTATGAGCTAAAGTTAATTTATTTCTTGGGGTATTCTTAGAAAACTAGGTTCTGCTATAATGACTTAGGGTTCAAGTCAAGAAATATCTGTCAATTTCATTTCCTACATCCGGTGTCATAAAGCTGAAATCCTCTCCAGTACCTCTTCAGTTACAGCACAGTATATTTATCCTGTGTGGTGTAGTCTGGTGTTAAAGCTACTTTTTTGCCTACTTTAGTAACGGTCCCATTTTATCGTGTGTGTGTGTGTGTGTGTGTGTGTGTGTGTGTGTGTGTATGTTGCTATATATATATATATATATATATATATATATATATATATATATATATATGTTGTTACGTCTCTCGTGTAAGGTTTAGTATCGATGTCTAAAGCTAAAGCTAACCGCTGAACTGAATAAAACCCGTTTATCTGGACTAGAACATCTGGCTCGCGCGCTCCTCCTCTTCCACAGCGTATCCGCTATGCGATGCTGCAGCAGCACCACGTCGATGCCAAGACAGCTGTCCCAGTGCAACTGGGTGACATTAAATTAAAAGTTAAAATCGATGCCAGGAGGAGGAGAAAGGGGTGGCACATAACGGGTTAAAACGAAACCCCCGGGGTCTCGGATGCATACGCAGACACAATCATATACAGTGACATGTCAGCACGCGCGAGCGAGCGCGAGCGAGCGAAAGTGCAGAAAAGTCGGAAGCCCATCGAGAGGATGCAGTGTAACAAATCCAACGGGGCAAAAGTCGAGGAAAAAGTCAGATGCACTCTTGTTTTTTTTTTTTTTTTTTTTTTGGGTTGGGGAGAGTCTGCTGGTGGGTTGGTGGGTGGGGGGTGGGGGTGGGGGGGACAAACGGCAAATCATCGCTCGTTTCTGCTCGCGCGTGATTAAGAAAGCCAACATCTGCGCGAGCGAAAAGCTCCCGAACGAAACATCGGAGCTGCAAAAGAACAAAAACAAAAATAATACTACTAATAATGATAATAAAATCGCTGCTTACCTTAACACGTTCCAGCTCTTCAGAGGGTCCAGGTCCGAGATAATGGAAACCATGGCTGAGTGAAAAACACTAGCGGAGAGAGAGAGAGAGAGAGAGAGAGAGAGAGAGAGAGAGAGAGAGAGCTAGAGCTCGGAGGAAGGGAGGGAGAAATGTAGCGGCGAGAGGGTGATCCGGTCCGGTACTCCGCGTGCGGGCGACGGAGAGAGTGAACGAGTTTCAGTATAGCCCGATAAGAGCTGAGACACAGCCAGAGCCCGCCCTCTATCTCTCTCTCTCTCTCTCTCTCTCTCTCTCACTCTCTCTCTCTCTAGCTGCCCTACATATTCAAATATAACATTTTCTACAGAAATCTCATTTAGGTGTGAGAACTGCTAGATCCCCTTTGCTTTATTTTTTAATTTATATATATATATATATATATATATATATATATATATATATATATATATATATATATATATGTTTTGTTTGTTTTTGTTTGAATCAAGTTAACCATACTTACTTTAAAACTAATAAGTAACCAAAATGGTAAAATGCTGTGCACACTGTAGCCTGTACTAAAAAGACTAAGGCAAATCCGGTGTCACTGAGAAGGCAACATTTACAAGAATTAATTTCAAGGGGATGCTTTCACACATACATTATGCACAAAACATAGTCTTGACTTTTAGTGCACGTCACTTTCCGTTAGCCAGAGACTGACAGATGATTTGTAATTTCCACTGCAAATGGTCCATCAATGGTCCATACGCGAGTGGGTGGAGGAGGAGAAACTCACCATCACAATAGATGAACGTTTGACCATGTGTAGGCTATGAATAAAGTACTCATCATCAATTAACACTTTATCCTGGTCAGAGTCCCAGGAATACTGGACCTGAGGCAAGAATACACCCTGGATGGGACGTCAGACACACACACATTCATACTTAGAGAAAATTTACTGCAGCCAATCCACCAACATGCATGCTTTTGGGAGGTGGGAGGAAAACAGAGAAGCCAGAGGAAACCCACACATACATGATGAGAACATAGGAAACTCAGCACAGATAGTGACATGAGCTCAAAAGCAGGGACCCTGGAGCTGTGAGGTGATAGTGCTACCCAAATACCCCTCATTACAGAACAAAAAGTCCATGGGGTGGAGATGAACCTGATCCAGCTCCTCCTACCAAAAGTCCAGGTGGTGGAGCCTAGATAAATGTGTTTAGTGTATGGTTTAGGGTTAGGGATTAGGATTTGGGTAATTCTTATAGGAGTTGTTGGATCAGGTCTAGCTTCACCCTCTGCACTTTTGGTTCTGCAATAAAGACTACTTCATGCTATCCGCTGCACCACCAGGTTGCCGCTCATTTTTTCCTCTTACCTCAAACATAGTCCATCATCAAGTAGTGTTTGGTGTCCAGGTTTTGCATTGGAACTAAGAGGCTAATGAGGCATGAACAAAGTAAGCGGAATTTTTAGCTACCTGTTCAAATAATCAAATCTAATTCGCTTCAAACAGACTTTCTTATACACTTATATCGAGCTTTCTCCTTCCTGAATGGTCAAAGATGGTTTTCATTTATGCTGATGCGCACTCCCAAGCTGACACTTTATTCCAAAGTTGTTGTTCACACTCTGCACATGTCAGTATACAAATAATTTAGCTCATCAGGTGGATGCTAATTCTGCCATAATCCCAAAAATGTAAATAGCAAAAGATGTTATGCTACTCTATGCACTGTTATAGATATCTCAAATTACATGTGAAACCTGGGACCACAATTGTTCAGTTGATGAAGTAAACACACGTACCTAGTTCCTCATCACATGATGCGACTGTTCATATCTGACAAACCCTACTTCCTGTGTGACACATGGCCACATCCTGTAAATGCCTGCCACTCTAGTTGTTCCTAAATTAAAGCAGAAGTAAACAGGCAGAACTCGAGTTAATTTAGCCTGAATGTATGTGTTGGATCAATAAAAAATCTGCATTTGTTGTTGCACATTGCACTAACGTGTGTCAGTGTGTATTTGTTTTTGCATGGGTTTGAAAGAGAGAAGGAGAGATGTCACAATGGTGAAACAGAGCCAAGACTTACAGATTGCAGCAGCAGAGACGCAGAGAGGAAAGAAAAACAATAAAGAATTTAAAAACGAATGGATGCTAATATGTGCCAGATTGACGTTAATATGTATCATATGAGGGCTAATCAGCATCATGTGAAACATTCTGCTCAGTTCTTGTTGGTTATTTATGTGGGGTTTTTTTTGTTTTTTTATTTTTCATTCACCAGTGATGTCACAAGCTTACAGTTCTGCTATTGGAGGATTTTTTCACTTTTCATTTTTGGCCAACAAACAGTGTGCAGCCAGATACTGAAAGTGGTTGCAACATGGTGGACACAGGAGATGCACATTCAAGTGAGTTCCTGAAGTCAGCTGGGAAGGAGCATAATCTATGCAATAACGCAAGCTGTTTTGTGTGTGTGTGTGTGTGTGTGTATGTGTGTGTCTTGGATTTTCCTCATCATGGCTGTTTACTTTCATTCACAAAGCATCATGAACTTTTTACAGCCTCTAATCTCATTAGTGGACAATCAAAGCAGAGACACACAGAGAAATACACAAAGCTTTTCTCCAAGGCTTTCAGAAAGAGAGAGAGAGAGAGAGAGAGAGAGAGAGAGAGAGAGGAATGTGAAGGAAAGATGGAGATGAAAAGATTAATGCATTCTCCAGCCCTTTCCCATCTTCTACAGCGACACATAGGCTTACACTAGCCTGAGGATCTAGCTACAAATGATATTCAGTGTGATCTGTGCTCCTAATCTAAATAAATTATGTCTAACACAAACCTCCCACAGTACATCTCTCCCCCTGCTTCCTCTCTGCGTTCATTCGGCTTGAAAAAAGAAAAGACAAATGGAAAAAAAAGAGGAACAGAAAAAACCCCAGTGTGTACTCGGGTGTGTAGATGAAATAAATATGGGGGGATTATTTCATAAATGCAATCTTTCCTTCCTTTTGTAAGCCATTTGATTTCCTCAAATAAGCCCCAAGCCATCTTCCCACATGTATATTGTCTTTAAAAAGCAGACTTGATGAGAATCGCTGTTCCGTGTTCACTGTCAGAACAAGCAGAGAGGATTTTAAAAATGTAATTATGAGTGTGTGTACAAGTGCACTGGAAATAAAGGTTAACTGATAAGACAACCTTCTCGCTCTCACGGTCTCACTCTCTCTTTCCTGCATACACACAAACGTGTAAATTATGCAAGACCCGAACAATTCGCCTGATTTCCTTGCTTTCACACACGTCTGTGTTCTTTTATCAAGTGCAGGTGTAAATATATATATAAAAAGGAAATGTATAATAGTGTGCATCAATGTTTTATCAGGAGGATAAAAGATTTCCTGTGTAATTATAATAATGATCTCAACTCAACTAGAACATGCTGTAGATAAAGTAGAAAGCACAGCATGAAATTCTGAAACATACAGTACACCACTCTAAGGTTTTGCTATTGAGCCTACATTTGCTAAAGGTATTAATATATAAGCTTGACCGTTAATTAAGTCAATGTAAGTATAGTTTTAAATCAGATAATTTGAGAATTAAACATGTAAAGAATAAAACCCGACACAAGCTGGAGGATCATAATTTTCTATAACAACTTATCCTAAAGTGCTTATACTGTACCACTGGGATTTTCCAATGATTACAAATTTTATTTATGAATGAAAACTAATGCTTAAAAAAATCTATCTCATTTCCCAGACAATTTGGTCACCTAGCAATTCCCACAATCCATTCGGGACTTCCATATCAAATGATCACATATGAGATGGCTGAATGATGGCTGTTACTATAGAAACAGTAACATATTACAACAAGCATTAATATAAACATGTCATTTGAATTGCAGCTGGAAGTTCTGTCAGAGCTGCCGTTATTGAAAAATTTGTCAACATCTGCCCCATCAGATTTGAGAATTCATCATCACTGTGATGAAATAATATACAGTATATCCATCATCCATTTTCTGTACCACCTATCCTACACAGGGTCATGGGACTCAGGGCAGGGACACTCTGGACAGGGTGCCACCGCCTTACAGGGCACAATCGCACACCCATTCACACACTATAAACAATTTGGAAATGCCAATTATCCTACAACACATGTCTTTGCACTGGGGAGGAAAGTGGAGCACCTGGAGGAAACCCCCAAAGTATGGGGAGAATTTATAAGCTCCATGCACAAGGCAGATGTGGGAATTGAACCCCGAACCCTGGAGGTGCAAGGCAAACGTGCTAACCACTAAAAATAAAAATAAAACAAAAAAATTAATTAAGAACAATGGGCAGTGTTCAGAGTGAAGTTAATTACTAAAAACTAGCAGTGAGGATATAAAAACAAAATTGTGAATAAAATTTCTATGCATTTTGGCATTGCTCAAACAGACACCATTCTGAGGTAAACATAGTTTAAATGGTCCCTTGCTTTTTGGCTACATTGTTTCGTATTTAACTGCATATTTTAACCATAAAATGTGATATGCATCATCATTTTGCATTTTGTTTAGCCTAATTTCTTTAAGCTTAAAGGTTTGAGTTGCTTTTAAAGCAGGCGGTTAACAATCAGTTAAAAAAATATTGCTCCAACACGTCTGCTCAAGAAAGAAATTGAGTAGACCAGCTTTAAAAATCACCAGTGTATCAAATCTGAATACAGATAACTTTATCTGTAACTTAAGGGGCCCACTTGTGTCACCAATTCTGAATACCAATGTAACTATACTGCCAAAATATACAAGAGAATTAAAAAAAAAAGTATCCATTATTCATATGTGGATTTACACAACTAACCCACTGGCAAGAACCTGAGACATGCCTGGCTTAGAAGGCAAGAAGGAAGGAATAGCGCAACATCTTACTCAAGGTTGCATTTGCATTGCCAAGCCTTCATTCATGGTGAGTGAGTAAGGATGGAAATAGTAACCTTTTCTGTGCAAAGTTCAACCTAAAAAAGTGAGCAATTAATGTACACTGACTTAAATTTGATAATAGCATGATAAGAATAATATAGGAAACTGTATAATTCACCAGTTTATTAGTAGGGATGGGAATCTCTAAGCAGCTCATGATTTGATTAGATTTCATTTCAGATGCCTTGATGTGATTACAAACCAATTCCTTATGCATCTTGATGCTACTTGAAATTGATTTCCATTGCCTCATTGTAATTTTATGATTCTGTTATTTTTAAAACATAATTTCCATCCATCATGAAAAATAAAGATTACTGTATTTTATAGAGTGTATTGTTCACCTACATTAATGTGCCAGCCTGCCAAAACTCCCAGCCACACCTTGCCACCCCTGTCATGGTACAAAGTTGAATTTCGGAAGCAAGCGCAGATTTTCAAACATTTAATAACCAGTAAACACAAAGGACTCTACAACAAACATACAAAACACTGTGGCAAAAACGATATACGGTGGCATAGACAAAAACATGGATAGACGATAACATGAGACAAGGAAACCAGTGCATCAGTGGCATATATACACTACTGTGCTCATTAACCAAAACGTAAATCAGATTTAGGTGGTCATGTGACACTGATGAGTATGGTGCAGTGACTGCTGGGAAATGAAGTCCAGAGTTCCCTCATTGACACATGACAGAACCCCTTCCCAGGGCGCAACGCAACGTCCTCAGCAGAACAGGTAAGCAGAGCGACATCCTCAGCGGAACAGGTAAGCAGAGCGGCCTCCTCAGAGGGGCTGGAGCTCAGAGCGACGTCCTCTGCAGGGCAACTTCCTCAGCAGGGCAGGAGAGGGGACCGAGGTTCTCTGCGAGGCCAGAGAGGGGAGCCAGGTTCTCCGCGAGTCCAAAGAGAGGAATGATGCTCTCCGCGAAGCACGATTGGGAAATGATGCCCTCCATGGAGAAGGAAGAGGGAGTGACATACGGCGCGCAGCAAAGAAGAGGAACAACGT
This sequence comes from Ictalurus punctatus, assembly GCF_001660625.3. Classification (NCBI taxonomy): domain Eukaryota; kingdom Metazoa; phylum Chordata; class Actinopteri; order Siluriformes; family Ictaluridae; genus Ictalurus; species Ictalurus punctatus. Next base: position 11,801,622 of record NC_030434.2, on the reverse strand, counting down.
CTTCAGCAGAACATGGAGGCAGAGTGACGATCTCGGCTGAGCAGGATGGCAGAGCGACGTCATCAGCCGAGCAGGATGGCAGAGCGACGTCATCAGCCGAGCAGGATGGCAGAGCGACGTCCTCAGCCGAGCAGGATGGCAGAGCGACGTCCTCAGCCGAGCAGGATGGCAGAGCGATGTCCTCAGCCGAACAGAAGGGCTGAGTGGCGTCCTCAGCCAAGCAGGAAGGCAGAGTGACGTCCTCAGCCGGGCAGAAAAGCGGAGTGCCTTCCTCAGCGGAGCGGTAATGCCGAGCGATGCCCTCAGCGGTGCAGAAAAGCAGGGCGAGTTCCTCAGCGGAGCAGGCAAGCACAGCGGCGTTGTGTGCGGGGTTGGCGAACAGAGGGGAGCACTTGGGTATGTCAGGACACGGCGCAACGTCTTCAGACTGAGTGACGTCCTCAGCTGATCTGAAAGGCTGAGCGGCGTCCTCAGACAAGCAGGGAGGCTGACTTACGTTCTCCGCTGACTCCATTTGCTGGACTAGATCCAAAATAGGGGAGGGATTGTGGGAGATGGTGCCAGCCCAGTTAACAGGGTCCCACTTGTACCGGGACTCCTCCATGTCTTCCTGCTGCTTACATAGCGCAGCTTGGTTCTCCTCCTCCTGTTGGCATAGCATAGCGTAGTCCTCCGCGAACATAGGTGGTAGAGTGAAGCCCAGGTATTTCATTATGATCTGCTGCTTCCGTTGTAGGTCTCACGATCTGTCACATTACAAAGTTGAAGTTGGAAGCAAGCACAGATTTTCAAACATTTAATAACCAGTAAACACAAACAAAGGACTCTACAACAAACATACAAAACACTGTGGCAAAAACCAAATATGGTGGCATAGACAAAAGCATGGATAGACGATAACGTGAGACAAGGAAAGCAGTGCAAACAGTGGCGTATATACTAGTGTGCTCATTAGTATGCTCATTAAATCAGGTGCAGATGGTCATGTGACACTGATGAGTATGGTGCAGTGGCTGCTGGGAAATGAAGTCCAGAGTTCCCTCATTGATACATGACAACCCTTATTAAACATTTCTTATCTTTCAGTCAGATGCGTTAATGACAATTGTTTGAGTCCATCAGTGTTCATGTAAGGAAGCACCAAAATTGTGTGAGACTTGTAAAAATGATTACACCTTGTATGTGTTTAATTAAAAAAGTGGAACTTTCACATATTCTTGATTCATTACACTCAAAGTGAAATATTCCAAGCCATTTTTGTTACAATCTTGATGATTACAGTTTACAGCTCATGGAAATCAAAAATCCACTATATATATATATATATATATATATATATATATATATATATATATATATATATATATATATATATATATATATACACACACACACACACACACACACACACACACACACATATATATATATATATATATATATATATATATATATATATATATATATATACACATATATATACATATATATATATATATATATATATATATATATACATATATAGCATATTGGTAGTCCTGATCATATGAATTATATGAATAGGAATAAAAAGTTTTACTCAAATAAGATGCATGAATGGGGTGCATGGTGGCTTAGTGGTTAGCACGTTTGCCTCACACCTCCAGGGTCCGGGGTCCGGGGGCCATATTTGTGCGGAGTTTGCATGTTCTCCCTGTTCTGTGGGGGTTTCCTCCCCCAGTCCAAAGACATGTATGGTAGGCTGATTGGCATGCCTAAAGTGTCTGTAGTGTATGAATGGGTATGTGAGTGTGTATGTGATTGTGCCCTGAGATGGACTGGCACCCTGTCCAGGGTGTACCCCGCCTTGTGCCCGATGCTCCCTGGGATAGGCTCCAGGTTCCCCATGACCCTGAAAAGGAGTAAGCGGTAGAAGATGGATGGAAGATGGATGGAAGATGCATGAATGGCGCTATTCCTAGTTTAATCGGATAAGCTAATGGGCCAGTTAATATCATTTGTTAGCTTCAATCCCATTAGTCTTGTCAGCCATTTTGCCTGACCTTTTGAGTAAAGCATTTCAAGTGTGTAAGTGTGTCCGCAAGCCTTTGACTTTATGTACTAAAGTAACATGACACAGAAGCTGACTCTATCAGCATTTGTTCCCGTTTTCAGTTATCAACACAATGGTACAAAAAGGTGCAAAGTTTCAGGGTGAATTTTTTGCAGAAAATACAGTCAGGCAAACAGAGAATGAAAGAATGAGATATAAACTACTGTATCATGGAAATGTGAGAACTGGATGCGAAAGTTAGAAAAGAGGCGGACTCTTTAAAAAAAGAGTTACAGAAAGAGTTACACTGTAGTCCTTCAACAAAGCGTCCAACTGTCTAGGCAGGAATTAGAGCTTTCTTTCACTTCCTGTTTTGGTGAGTGACGCATAAAGCACATTTTCTGTCATTTCAGAATAGTATCTGAGCTCCCTCTCTCTAGCAGTCACGCAAACACAAAAGTAACTTTTGTGACTACCAGTGAGTGATGCTTTCCCATGGATACATGTGTGGTGAACAGCTGTAGCGTCTTCCACATATAATATATATATATAAAAAAAATTTCTAAGGCATCTATTAGACACAAACAGAATATGTTTATGAAAACCAGATGGTAGAAATCTATTATACTCCATATAGCACACAAACGCCTTGCTGACAGTGGTGTAATGTGTGAAATTTTCATTTCAACAATATAACATGCAACTCATTTGCTAATCTTTTTTTTCTTCTTCTTGGTATTTAGCTGCTGATTGGATTCAGTCTGATTTATCTGGTTAAGTGATGGCCTAAAATAAAGCTCGGCTGTTAGGAGGAAAGCTGCATCTCATGAAGAGGAATCAAGATAAATCTGCATTATCATACGGTGAAAGATGGAGGTTCAGTAAATCACCTGAAAATCACCATAAGGAGCTGAGTACCTTAGAGTAAGATTAGATGGACTGAGCAATTGATCAAAAATCACACTGTGGTGACATTTTCCCAATTAGCAACATCCCTGTATTGAACAAATGTATGTTTATTATCTATGAATATCCACCACAGCTACATTTTTTTTAGAGTGCTAGGATGTTCTGAGCATATTGAATTGGATCAGGACTCATAAAGAGGAGCTGTGTTGATACCACATGACTTAAGCTAAAGTTGTTAGTCTAATGTTGTGCATCATTTGAGGAGTGGGCTGAATGTGTGTGTGTACTGATGTGCTTGTTTACCAGTGCAGTGCACTTCCAGGCCACTAATACTGTATGTCACTGATATCTTGAGAGCCACCTGAACCACAGAGGACCTATGGTAGCTTCTTTGAAGAAATGTACAAGGTAGAGTTTGGCTCATAAATAGCAGCAACAGATGTGCTACAGTCAAGAAGTGTAGACCTACAAATTCTACTCATGTGGTAGAACAACCACATAAAATGTTTAAATGGTGTAGCTACAAGGTACCTAATAATCTGGCAACTCAGTGCATGTTCAAAGTGGCTCAGAGAGCTGCAACCCCTGGCAAAAATTATGGAATGACCACATTAGAGGATGTTCACCAAGATTTTTTTACTACATAGCAAATAAACAAATCACAGACATCACACAAAATAATTTTTGTTTAATATTCTAATAATATTATTTAAAATTCTGGCTCATGAAACATACCTCAAACTAATTAAATTAAGTTGTTTTAATTAATGGCATATGTTTTTCTAGCTCAAATAGATTAAATAATCATGGACGAACTCTGGCTTTTACGTTGGCCTGAATTCTTTGAGGTACTGTTTGGACTTCACTAATGAAAAACAATATTCTCCAACAAGCTGATTACATCTTTCTCGAATAAAGTAGAACAGATCAGCTTTGCAGGATGGAGCCTTGTCATGGACCAGTTTTTTTTTTTTTTTACATTTTCAATCGGATTGAGATTGACAGTTTGCTGCCCATGTCATTGAGTTGATATCAGGGACGTTGCTAGGCCTATTTTAAAATATTCATTAGCCACCCCTAAGCAAATAAATATATCAAAACATATCAGTCAATATATTTTCTTTTTGATTTCGTTTTTTTCATCAACGGTTCAACGCCATCGCATATTAAACCAGTTACTGGGTGGGCACTAGAACCTGGGGGAGGCTGCTGTAAGCGCTACACACAGTGGCTACACACCTATTTGTCCATGCATTTTTCGGTTGACAAACACACATCCGTGGGGACCTGCCATCGGCGGACCTCCAGACAGTAAGCACGTTTACATGCATGTTAAAAGTTCGATTTCAATCAAGCTAAAGCAATAATTTGCCTTTTCAAAAGGTCATGTAAACTCTTTAATCTGACTGAAATCGAACTTCCGAAATCGGACTTGTGGCTCGACTTCGTCCAGCATGTATAAACCTAACCCTTACCCATTAACCTTAACCCTAGATCAGTTTCTAACACAAATTACGAGACCAAAAATAACCTTATAGGTTGCCTCTTGCGCATGTAGGCAGCTGCAGTGTTATAAAATACAGAATTTAACTGTGCAATGGCTGCTAAGAATGACAACAAAGCCAGCAAAGCTTGCGCTTCAGTGTCTCTGTGTTGTTGCGTATAGGATCAAGGTAGCGTAATGGTCATATGGTAGGGGCTTGACGACACAGGGAAGGATACGCAAGACCCACTCAGGGGGCGAATGTGGGCATCCACTCCTTCATTTACAAAAGTCTTTGTTTTGGTCTGTTTCACTGAAACGCGAGCCCAGAGTTTTCAAACTAAAACAGGATTTTCGGCATTTCCAAAAGTATCAGTTTTCGAGGGTCAAAAACACTGGAGTAGTGTAGACGACAGGCGTAAACGTAGCAAAAGTTATGCATTTTAAAATGAAAATGCACTAGTGTAAACAGGGCCTTAGCCTGATTTGTCATTTCTTACTGTTTCCATGGTATAGTAGCTGTGCATTTTACCTGTAATGGAAAGACAAAATACATCATCATTAGCTTGCTGCTAATAGAACACTGCTTATACCTACACCTGTTTTCTCAGCCTGATAAAAGGATTAAAAGCAAAGGCTTCACCTGACTAACAGCACACAAACTAATCTAGCCTACCTTTAGGATCTCAATTCCTAATCTGTAAAGAGAGAACATTATACATTGCCACACTATTGCTTTAAAGAGATCTAATGAGCAAGAATGACCAGAAAATATTCTTAGTTGGCATATTTCAGTATCTATATCTACACAAAATATAACATCAAAATCTTCAACCACGGTTCAACTAACTGGCCTGAGACAGATGGCTAGTTTGCATGCTATGAATGGCTTAACTTAACAGAGCCAACAATGGCTTCATATCATCTAAAGGCCTACTTTCTACAAATCATGCAGGCTTATGACATGCTACAAGACAATCTTGAAGAAATCATGTAGATAGCCTGTCACTTAGCTGTAATTACCTGAGAGATATGTGCATAATTATGTGTAAACACAATGAAGGTCTTCTGAATCCCTCAAAACTCCAATTACCCTATAATGCTGTCATACTTTGCAAAAGTGAAATTTTGTCTTGATATATATGATAGTCAGCGTTCTGCATCTGTGATGGACTGGTGTACTATCGTGGTGTACTCCCGCCTCATGCCCAGTGTTCCTGGGATAGGCCACGGATCCACCATGATCCCAACAAGGATAAACTGAAAGTGAGTGAGTGTGAACATTCTGCACTTAGAGCTATAAGGTTGTATGTTGAAATTCCAGAATGGCCAAAGAGTCAATGTTCACCCTATTAATACTCAACTACTCAATTGGTAGACTAAACTTTCAGGTTCAGTGGGCATGAAACCGTTTTCTCCTAGAGATCTACCACCCTGCAAAGTCTACATACAGCACTATTTTCACTCTAACATTATGTTTGTCTATAACAGATGGCCATGAACAATGAAAAGTATTTGTACTTGAGTTTTTCTTTCACCTAATACTTTTGACTTTAACTTGCAACATTTTAAATGAAAAAAATGTATACTTTCTACTTTCGCTAAATTTAAGTTGATACTTTTCTACTTTATGCTGTACTTATAATTATATAATAATATAATTTATTATTATATATTATACATCAGTAATTACACCTTTATTAGAGTGAAGAATTTTAAGAATTCTTCTACCTCTGGTTATAAACATAGATTGGATGGATCAGTAAAATAAACTTCCAGAGTTTTGTGACACTTAAATTTTTTTGACTGGATTCTCCAAATTAGGTTATCCACAGATCACCAATACATCCCAAATGGATAAAATAAGTGTTTATATATATATATATATATATATATATATATATATATATATATATATATATATATATATATATATATATATATATATATATATATATATAAAATCAGTCCACCAGGGGCATCAGACAGTTAAATTAATAGAAAAAAAAGTGATGGTGTAGGAGTTAAAGGAGCTCTCCATTCATACATCATTCCTATATGTTGTGCATCAGTATGGAGATGTTTATAAAACATAAATTAGATGGTTATTGCAAAAAGGTGTCACAAAACGGTATCAGGTTTAAGTTAGCAGTAGAAGGGGCTATTGAGAACAATGGATCACTAGTAAAGTTTTACTTTTGCAAATACAAATTTAACATACTGTTTCTCTAATTTATGTCACATTTTAAGGTTTTCATTTGATTCACTCTCATATATTAGTATAGTATTAGTATTAATATGTGTTGCTGTAAGTTTCAGTACAAGCAGCTCATCTCAACAGTGTAATCTCTCTTACTATTCTCCAATCAATAAGTGTTTCACCTGCAGGATTATCTCTTATTGTTGCCCTATGACTGGAAAAAAATTCTAATGTATTTGCTCTTTTTAAAAATGTACTCTGAATGTAAGTATTTAAGAATTTAAAGCTGATGCGAGTTTGCCTGCAACAATTTGGCCAAAATTGAAATGAAAAAAAGATTGCAGTCAATTAGACATGATAATATATTTGCGGCATTAAACAATAAAGATGTGTTACATCCTGAGGCAGATATAAAGACCAATGCAATGCTATTTGGTAACATGGTTACAACAGCTGAGTATCATATAGGAAGGTTAAACAATTTATACACATAAACATAAGTGTGGATTCACATAAGCTTACACACACACACACACTAATAACCTTTGCCGCAAAATATCCTGGGCCTCTGGACCCCAGGGCAAAAAGCAATAACAACAATCTCCTACCTGTCAAAACAATCCCCTAAAACACACACACACACACACACACACACACAGTTAAGACAGTGGACAGTGAGAGGTTAAAGTTGAAGTTTCAGCATGTATATCAGAGATGACTACTGATGAAATGTAACAATGACTATAATTGATCCACAGCTTAAAATGGCTTGTGTGTGTGTGTATGTGTGTGTGTGTGTGTGTGTGTGTGTGTGTGTGTGTGTGTGTGTGTGTGTGTGTGTGTGTGCGCAATACTGTATAGGTTCAGCATTTCTGTATTTCTCTTCAGGATGTTTTTACAGACACAAAGCATTTCATTTCAGCATGTTTACTAGCCATACCAGTGCCTGATCCCCACAGAGCCAGTAAAAGAAAGAAAGAAAGAAAAAGAGAGACAGAGAGGAAAAGGGGAGAGCAAAATCTGAAATCTTTCTGTATTTGACAAAGGCCAGGAAAAAACATCGCAAGAAAAAAAAGTCAAATTAAGTTTTGGGTGATGTGTGTCTGTTCTGGACCTTCAAGCTTTTTTATGTTGCGTTTTCTATGTCATCCATCCATCTTCTATACCACTTATCCTTCACTTCAGGGTCACAGGGAAACCTGGAGCCTATCCCAGGGCACAGGCACAAGGCAGGGTACACCCTGGACAGGATGCCAATCCATCACGGGGCACAATCACACACCCATTCATACACTACGAACACTCTGGACATGCCAATCAGCCTACCATTGGACAACCTATCATTGGACTGGGTTAGGAAACCAGAGCACCCAGAGGAGAACATGCAAACTCCACATGCACATGGTCCCGGTGGGAATCAAACCCCTGACCCTAGAGGTGTGAGGTGAACGTGCTAACCACTAAGCCACCGTGCACCGTTTTGTATGTCAATGTACATGTATTTTTAATAGTGGATTGTCCTCTCCTCATACACATTAACACAGTCCTTCATGCCTAGGATCAGTTTGTTTTATCCAGTCCACATACTTGTTTTTTGAAAAGTAAACTGGAGAAGCTAGAGAAAACAGGGTGTCTTATTTTATTTAAAATAGGTCCTGTTTATTTTGACTTTGAGCCTTTTTAAAAAACTCTCTTTTATGTTAATCCTGGCTTTTTAAACCTATTTTGGTATCCCCCCCACACCCCCCACCTCCCAAGATCACAGTGCACTTAAATACTTACTTGCACAACAGAATTCCTAATATAGCTAATCTTCGTTTCAATTACGTGCAATAGAAACAATACTGATGGAAATATACCCCCCAAAGTCCTTTGATTGCTCAGAAATCCAGCTGATGGTATGTGTGCAAAGGTGGGAGTGTGTATAAGAGATGGACAGAAATGGATAGACACTAAAATCACTTTTTTGTTTCAACAGTCATTTAAAATGTCTGATAAATTCTTTTATTTCTGATCAATAAAAATTCAGGGTCTGAAAATTACTCTAAACATGATATATTCTCATATTGGAAATATAATTACCACAATAAAGGTCCATGGAGAAATTCAATTTTGCTTCTAATAAACTTTTAATATGGCTCATTTTGACCTGAACAGAACATTAGAGTTAACAGGACACTGAGAGTACTGCATGTGGTTTTCTGAGGTGAACATAGTCATCTGTTGAACTGATTGCCTCCTGTGCTAACGTGCCATGCGTGGGGAAGCAACAATGACATCTCAGCAGGTGATGGTCTGTTGTGTTGAATATAAATCTAGATCAGTAAAAACAAACAGGCAAAGAAAATTGTGCATTCTGCAGCTCAACATTTGGTGTAACAGCTGACATAAAGGTCTTCTGTATAAAATTCAGATCATTTTGAAATGTCTAAAGGTAAATGGATGGTGGATTAATAATCATGTGGTCTATCAATATCTATATCTATATCTATATATATAATCATACAGTGGGGGAAATAAGTATTGAATGCGACAACATTTTTTCCAGTAAATATATTTCCAATAAGGCTATTCACATGACATTTTCACTAGACATCAGTATTAACTCAAGAAATCCGGAAATATAAAGAATTCACAACATTAAAATCCATAAATAAAGTTATGTGTAATAAAGTGGAATGACACAGGAAAAAAGTATTGAACATGCTAAGAAAAAGCAGTTCTCCAAGGCAAGGTAAGGCATGGAACCAGCTGAAATCCATAAGTAATTATACCTCTTATCTGTGCAAATTAATATCAGCTGGGTTAGTAAATTGATGGTCTATAAAAAGGCTTTTTTTGTTAACAAGGTGTCACACAGGAAACATCTATTTATATTTCTGTTGAATAAATGACTGAAAAAGCTTATTTTCCTTGTGGTTTTGTTCAAGTATGCCAACTTCATTAATAGGCACTGTTTCAAAGATCATCAAATGTTTGCTCATCCAAATATGTCAAAAAAGCCAACAATTTCCATGGGTGTACTTATTTTTTTCTCATGAAAATAGATGACATACATAGATAGATGTAGATACAGTATATAGTTAGATAGATATACTAACAATTCATAAAGAAAATCTATGTTATTTTTATCTTACATTACTCTTTAGGATGTATTTAGATTTCAAAGTCGGTGGAATATAGCCATGTTGGTGCAAATTGAATTGAATTTGTCAGTGTCACTACAGACACCTTAACTCTGTTTGAGAATGCAATGTTAGCGGTCAGGCAATTATGGAAAAAACACAACCCCATTGTAGTTCTTTAATGTCATCCACAGTATTATCCTCTTGAGTGTGTGAAGATTAAGGAGCACAAAATGAGCTCAGCACTTCTTCAGCGGAGGTCCTTGATGCTTAGCAAGCCATATACCAACAACACAGTACCAACTGCACCTGCTAGTTCACAATTTGCCAATCAGAAAGAATTATCTGTGATAATATGATTAATTACTGATGGATTAATTACTGGTGATGACTGCATGTCCTATGATTTCATGACACTGTGTTGTGTTGATGCCCTACAGTGTGCTCAGTCAGTGAGTTAGAGAGGCATAGTGAGAATATATTTGAAGTTGTGGAGAAGCATTGGTGTGTCAGTATGCGGGATACCCAAAACCTTGTTTCTCAGTTCAAATTATACTCAATTTATTTGGATTCACTTGTTAAACTGCACTCTTTTCCCCACCTGCAGGAAGCCTAATGTAGTCTCATTCAGTTTGCACTGTTGTTGCTTCTGTACTGATATTTTTATTGTCTAAGTTCAGATTCACAGTGGGCGAGTTGTCAAATCTGGTAGAAATTGACAGGAAATACTTTCCGTAGTGCATCTTGCTACACTGTGGTTGGATCAGACTATTGTTGAAGGTGATTTTCAGTATTGCATAGACAGTGTTGGGAGACATTGTACATGATGGTACAACTACTGTATTTGCACTACCACTTCCATGGCAAAAGTGGCCTCGGGCTCTTCATGTACATAGCTTCTGAGTCATTGGTCCATCATAGTTTATTTTCTTTGTCTTTTGTTTTGACTGCTGAGAATAGTAGGAGGTGTCTTCTTCCTTCTCAAGCCTACCACCAGCTCCTTGCTCTTAAAACAGTAAGGTTCTAATATTAGTCAAGTAGTAGTAAGTCAAGTTCACTGGACATGTGGTATAATATTTCACCACTCTCCATCATATCTATTGACAACTAAGCATGTCTACCTATCAGACAGACCCCAGTTTGTGTGGCTGGGAAGCTACCTCTCTGAGTGCCTGCTGAGTAGCATTGGAGCACCACAGGGAACCATGCTCTCCCTCTTCCTCTTCACCCTGTAAAACACAGACCTTTAGTACCGATTGGATCTCTGCCATCTTCAGAAAATTTCTGATGATACTGTGGTGGTTGGGTGCATAAGGGATGGACAGGAAGAGGAGTACAGGTACATGGTCAACTTTGTGGAGTGGTGCAGGAAGAACTATCTGCTTCTCAATGTGGCCAAGACCAAAGAGATGGTGGTGGACTACAGGAGGTAGAGGACCACAACCCTTATCATCATGGGTCAGGACATTGAGCAGGTTGACACCTACAGATACCTTGGTGTTCATCTCGACAACAAGCTGGACTGGAAGGTCAACTCAGAGGCTATGTACAGGAAAGGTATGAACAGACTCTACTTTCTGAGGAAGCTCAGCCCTTTAATGTTTGCAGAAAGATGTTGGAGATCTTCTACCACTTTGTGGTAGCCAGTGCAGTCATTTCAGGTTTCTGATAATATTTAGCACACTATACACTATATGGCCAAATATATGTGGACACCTGACCATCACACCCAAATGTGGTTCTTTCCCAAACTGTTGCCACAAAGCTTGAAGCACATAATTGTCTAGAACGTCTTTGTATGGTGTTGCATTAAGATTTCCTTCACTGGAACTAAGGAGCACCAAACCTGTTCCAGCATGACAGTGCCCCTGTGCATATAGCGAGGTCGATAAAGATATGGTTTGCCAAGGTTGGTATGGAAGACCTCGAGAGCCCTGACTTCAACCCCACTAAACATCTTTGGGATAAATTAGATTGCCAACTGTACCAAGGGCTTCTCACTAGTGCTCTTGTGGTGTTATAACAGAAAAGGGGACTAAATCTGGAATGGAATGTTCAAATAGCACATATGGGTGTGCTGGTCAGGTGTCCGCATACTTTTAGCAAAGGTGTATCTAATCTATGGTATGTATGGTATGGTAATCTATGGTATCTAAAGGTGCATACTTTAGGTGTATCTAATCTATGTGAATTTCTAGAAAATACCTACTGCAAACCAAAAAAGTAGCATAGTGGAATATAAGTTTTGGATGATGTGTTTATGTCAGGTATGGACCGATATTTAGATGCATCTACAGGTTTATTGATGCAAATGGCAAAGACATTACATTACAAGTTAAAGTCATAAACATGCGATGGTTCAGGATATCAAAAAATGGGGGAGAATAAGCTGAAAAGAAACAAACTTGATAAAATAAACAAGCAGGGTCAAATCAGAAAAGCATGCACTCAATAGTAAATTCTTAGTTACATTAATAGCAATGAGCTGGGTGCAAGCGAGGTTTGTAGTGTCTATATGTAGTGAACTAATGATTGGAAACAGGTGTGCGTGTTTAGAAGTCCGCAAGTGGAGAGTGAGGTAACAGTTCATGTGACAGATGAGGTGATAATTCTTATAGTTCATTAGTTTGCAGAGAATTGTGGGAATAGGTATTCAGGTTTAAACATGGCACGAACATGACAGTTTAATCAATCTGGCCTTTGGCCATTCCAAAATTTACAGTCATGTGACAACATTCTGAGATATTACTCTTTTCTCTATCTTCACCTTAGGTCAGCTATGGAGTACAAAGGGAAACAGTTTTGCCTGCTCATCTTTTTTTCTGTTAGCTCTGGAACTAGATGGATCTTCTATATATCTATAATGTATCTTCAACCTACATCCTGCTCTACATAAACCATTAGGTCTGCAGAAAATGTGGGAGAAAGAATCCACATCAGATGGTTCTGATCAGATCAATTGGTAAATAGTATGGGACAGTACCTTTGCAGCATCTAAACATCAGCCAACAGAACTTACCATATCTAACCCTTATAAACAGTACCATATGGATTTTACCCTCACTCCTTTTTTCTTTCTCTGCCTTGAAGGGAGTGAACATACTTTGGAAGCAGTTTAGTCTAATGCTGCATCTATACTATCAAAAGTTCTCAGAAAGCATGTCAACTCCTTAAGCATTGCCTCTAAATGAAATGAAGCTAATTCTAGCCATTGACAGTTTCTTTAATATGATACTGTCAATGGCTACAATTCCCAATTAGTCTTTACTCACAAGCACTTTAATAAGAACACCTGTATACCTGCTCATTCATGCAATTATCCAATAAGTCAATCATGTGGCAGCAGCATAAATCATAAAATTATACAGATGCAGATAAAGATCTTCAGTTATTGTTTAAATCAAAGAACAATATGGGGGAAAATGTCATGTTAGTGACTTTGACCATGGCATAGTTGTTGTTGCCAGATGGGCTGATTTGAGTACAGAAACTGCTGATCTCCTGGGATTGTCATGCATAACAGTGTCTAGCGTTTGCACAGAATGGTGCAAAAACAAACAAACAAACAATAAACACCCAGTAAGCAGCAGTTGTACATGTGGAAATGGCACTTATTCCAATCTTCACCAAGCTGTCCAGTTTGGGTGATCCTGTGCCCACTGTAGCTTCAGATTCCTGTTCTTGGCTGACAGGAGTGGAACCGATGTGGAGTTCTTCTGCTGTTATAGCCCATCCCGCTCAAGGTTCATCATGTTTTGCTTTCTAAAATGCTTTTCTGCTCATAACAGTTGTAAAGAGTCGTTATTTATCATGTACCCCGTCGGTCAGCTTGAAGTCTGGTCATTCTCCTCTGACCTCTCTCGTCAACAAGGTGTTTCTGACCACAGAACTGCTGCTTTCTGGATGTTTTTACACCATTTTGTGTAAACACTAGAGACTGTTGTGTGTGAAAAGGAGATCAAGAGTTTCTGAAATGCTCATAAACCAGCCCATCTGGTATGAACAAACATGCCACAGTCAAAGTCTCAGTGTCACATTTTTCTCTAGTTTTATGTGAACATTAACATGTATATTGACCTGTATTTGCACTGTATATTGACCTGTATTTGCATTTTATACTCATTTTGCACTCATTGGCTGATCAGATAATTGTATGAATGAGCAGGTATACAGGTGTTCCTGTACACCGGGTGTTGTCTGTTGACATAATAATTTAATCATGAATAAAGAGATTTGAAACCAACATTTGCTACTAATGTCTATGGCAACTCCATTGACCTATCACCTCAAATGCCATTGTGGATTTGAAGTAGCCCCTGGATTTGTGGTGGACTCAGACGTGGCATCAAAATCCTTCTCTTTCTACTAAATCTGAACACTAACATATGTATCAGACTGTCCAGTAGGTCTAGATATCCGCCAACACGTCCCTTTGGCAAGATTCCATGAATGAATTTGTGGTATTTTTGTGCATTGTGAAAGTAAATGGCGCTGTGTCCAGGTTTTCAAATACCATCAGATTCTATGGCATTCAACACAATTTGTAGAGAAACAATGACAATGTTAGCATAGTGGTTAGTGCCTGATGATTGAGGGTGAGAGTTCAAATTCCAGGACTACCAAAGAGACACAGGTTGAGCCTTTGATTCTTAATTTTTTTTTTAGCTATGACCTTTTGTTGGACTTTACCTCATTTATCCGCTGCTACTTTGTATAAAAGTGCCTGCCAACTGAATACAGCTCAATTGTATCTTATTAAATTTCATCTATGCTCATTACATCAATCTTGCACCAAATTCATATGAATCCAAAATAGAAGGAACGGTTTATATTCTACTTGAGTGAAGTGTTAAGAAAAGCTAAAAATGCTCACCCTCATGCCTCAGCTTAACAATAACCATAACTTTACATACCTCACATGAATTCTTGTGAATTTGCAATGATGAGCTCATGTCATTTACACACATGCAAATGAGATGGCAGGAAGTCTAAATTCCACAGCAGGGCAGCTATTTGACTGGAGATGAGGGGTGTTAAGCTGATTCCTCCTTGTTGTCCTTCCAGTGTGTGACGTCAATCGAGCTGATGGGAGATCTGGAACAGCTGGGATCGAGAGCTGGCCTGGAGCTTCATGGCTGTTCTGGATTCCAGTTGAGGATGCAAACTGAGCTAAAAGTACTTGCTTATTTTCTTTTCCATCTCTTTTGTAAATAGACTCTCTCACACTTTTAAACTTCTCTCTCAGAATCCATGTGAGGAATATATTGAAGTGTAAGTTTTAGCTGTCTTTGAGGTACAACCATACATCCATACATCTAGATGGGGCTAGCTAGAAGGGAGGTTTTTGGGACTGAACCCCTTACTCCCCTGAAATATGATGGTTCCAAATGATTACATGTAGCTGGTTAACATAACACACATGTAGCATAGATGATGCCAAACAATATTTTTCATATTATTTCAGCTACAATGCTGTTGATGAAAGGTCAGCAAAGTCAACTTTACAATTCCAGATTTAATCTTGGCAGTCGTGGCTCACATGAGCAACCTTCTTGTGCATGCGCAAATAAATTTCGCAGAAAGTTAATTTGGTAGAAATTAACACAATTTGTTCTCTGAAATGCTTTTGTTAGGTTGTCCATTCGTCTTCTTTTTCCCGGACATGTCCTCTTTTTCGGACTTTAAAAAAGCGTGAAATTTAACGGGATTTCTAAATTTGAGAAAATGTCTGGGATTCGGCTTTAGTTTCATTATGATGTGCTAATGGTCTAATACAGTATCATGTGTGTGCATATTTGCATTGCTTTAACCCCTCTCTGTAATTCCTGCTTTCTTGCACACCAATTGGTCAATTATAAAAGGCTTGCAGCAACTATTGACCAAACTCCTGCCTCCCAATCATTAGCCTACTCTCAGCGAACGCATGAAGGCGAAGCGCTTGACAATAGCAGCAAATGATAGCTGTCCTGAGTCGAAAAAATGCCCATGGCCATATAAGGTAATTTTTAATTTCATGTTATCACATGGTCATTCACATGTGTAAATGATGGCAGAAGGTACACTCGTGGCATCTGATATTTTATTTTATTCCATGGACATTCAAAAGAATGTAGGAAAAAATTTAAAACATGGGCAGAGTGAAACAAATTTTATTAATATATTTATGTGATGCTAATAGTGTGTCTTTTTCAATGTATTAAAGTCAGCATTCATAGTAACACTGACTATGTTTACATGGAGAGCAGTAATCTAATTATTAACCTTACTCTGAGTAAGACAATATTGTGATTAAGGTGTTTACATGAGTCGCTTTTAGAATACTCCTTTCATGTACCCGTTTTACGTTATAGAACATAGTTCGATTAACAGCACACGTCATTACGTCACCACGCCACGCCGTCCGACATCCCTCCTGAATTTCACGTATCAACATACAGTTCATCCTCGTTATGGTACCATATACAGTTTTGGGTGTTTTTATTTCATTTTTTTACGAACACTTTAAGTGCGGTTAATTATTTGTCATGCAATACGTGCAAATAGACAACTGCTTGAAGCCGTGGGCTGCGTCCCATCCGCGTACTTACCGTCTATATAGTAGCTGAGATACATGTATTTCTCCTACTACAGGCATATAGTAGGCAAGTATGCGGTTTGGGACGCAGCTGTGCTCTCTTGTTTGCCATAAAACGGTTGAGCACTGCCGTGTGTGATCGTGTCCTGTCGCAAAATGCGGTGAAAACTCCCACATGACATTAATAGTGTGATTAAGGTCTTTACATGTCTCTAATACACGTCGATAATGCGACTAAAACAGGAGTACTCCACATTCGATTTGTGTTTACTTTGAGTATGACCTTAATCGGATTAAGGTAATTAAAAATTGCTGTTTACATGGTAGTTTCTTAGTAGATTATTGTTGTCCATGTAAATGCATTGACTGTTTTGAACACTATTAAGCCTCCACGCCCCTCCAAAAAAATAAATAAATAGGTGTCCTCTTTTTGGAAATCCAGAATAATGTTCACCCTAACTTTTGTGATGTAATGTTACCTGGATCAGGGACAGTAATCTTTTATTTACTTATTTATTTATTTACTTACTTAAACTAGGGGGTGCGGTGGCTTAGTGGTTAGTGTGTTTTCTTCACACCTCCAGGGTGTGCAGAGCTTGTATATTCTCCTTGTGCTTCAGGGGCTTCCTCCCCCAGCCCAAAGACATGCATTGTAGGATGACTGGCATGTCCAAATTGGTGAAATATTCTGAGAAGATGTTAATCTGTAGTAGTGAAGCATTGAGACATTTTATTACATGACTAGTTAGAAGATAGCAGCAATGACAAAATATAACTCATGCTAGCCAGGAGTAGTTCACACACACACACACGCACACACATGCACACAGATGATACAACTGGTCATCTGTTTTTCATTTGGAGTGGAATTTTGGAGTGGCATTATTCACAGTGACACAAACACACACACACTCACAGAGACACATGGCCTGCATAAGTGTATTAAATGGTTGATTTCTCTCTCAAGGAATGTTTTTTGGTATTTTAGTATTAAGACTAAAACTTGAGATGCCACAGAGAATGAGCTGTGTCAACTCATTCATTTCTTCACATAAATGTCTACCCTCTTTCTCTATGCTTTTTCTCCCTAAAACACACTGGAAAATAAGTTATGTACTTTCTCCAGACAGGCCTGAGGCCCTTTGACCCAATGTGCATGTATACTTGTGCATAGGCTGAGTTTACATCCTATTAATACAGATTGGTTGGAGAATTGCACATTTGATGCACATACTGTGATTTAAGCTGCTAATTGTGAAGAGCAGATAATTTGTGAACGTAAACTATGTTCTCACATTTGTGACCCCTATCCATCATTGTGAACAGACCTTTGCCCTGAAACAACTCAAATGCACACATTTCCCAAATAAATTAAAAAACAACAACATAATCCTGAACAACATAAAGCATCCTGCTCATCACTACAGTAATAAAAACTGGCAGCACAAGCATTCAAAAGTGATTTGTTCTGGATGTGAGATGCAGCTTGTGAAAAATACAGTATATGGTTTTAAGATAGATTAGCATATTTTTAATATGGGATTTCAATGAAGAGGCCACTAATTTCTGGGAAAGTACAGCATATATGTTTTTTTATATTTACTGTAAAAAACTATCATCTGATCTATCTTAGTGCATGCATTTTTCATTTGAACATGTCTTTAAAAAACATCCTACTGAGTCTTCCTAATATGTCCCCCATTTGCATAAGTTTTATGGCAGATGCCCTTCCTGACACAACCCTCCCCATTTTCCAGGCTTGGGACTGGCACTGAGAATCCCCTGGCTTGTGCAACCCTCCAATGGCTGGCGTTGGTTGCCTGACTGGAAACCAAACCAATCAATCAATTTAGACATTTAAAAAAGTAACTACTGTATGAACTAGGGATGTCATGAAAACCGATACTTCTGTACCAAGTCGGTACCAACATTTGTAAAACGTGACGGTACTTGTTTTTCTGGAGAAGCGTTCGATACCGATTTTAATGGAGGTACCGAGGTTGCAATTCTTCCAGACCTGAAGGGGGCAGCAAATACCACAAGTGTTGAAGAAGAACAACAACAACTACAAGCACATGGGAAAAACTACAGAAGTTTAGCTCTGCCGTAATTTGTTGAGAGGAAAGGTGGTATGGAATATGACGTACTTCGCATTCGAGGTGGATGACAACAAACATATAATTGATGCTGTGAAGCTGGTGTGGAACCCATGCTATCGTTCATTTCGAACAAAGCGAGGAAACACCTGGAATTTGGCGAAGGACCTGAAAGACGGTCCTATATTATGTTTGTTTGAGGCAGCTGGCATTGTAGCCGTGAAACCAGCTAACATTATGCTCCATGTAATGTTTGCGATAGCCAGTTATTTGTTAACGATGCTAACGCATTGCAATGTTATAAACTACCTCCTAATGGATCACCATGCAGCGCCATTCAGCCCGTGTCCTGTCAGCTAAATGTAGCCTAATGTCACTATTAATTATTCAAATGTTCATGCTTTTAATAAATCCTTTTGGCCTGCCACAATATCAGTGAATTGAAACTAATGCTTACATTCAGAGTATAAGGGGTGTGTGTGTGTCTGTGTGCGCGTGTGTGCACGTGCGCATTTAGGACTGCACCTCCACTCATTGTCAGACAGTGTTTGATAACTAAAATACCCCCCCCCCCCCCTCCCCCTCTTTTTTTGTCAGTATCAGCCAGAGAAGGATATCTTCCAGGAGAGTTTCTAATTAATTTTTTCTTTTTTTTAAAACCACACTGTGGTATTGACTTTTGTATCGAGTACCGTGTACTTTTGGTGGTATCGGTACCATTTACTAGATTTTTGGTATCGTGACATCCCTAGTATGAACCAATTCCAAGATGTGAATACACCCTGGATGGGATCGCATGGCATCATGCACACACACACATTCACATATGTATTCACACCTACATGTTTGCATGTTTTTGGGAGGTGAGAGAATGCAGAGGAAACCCAAATGCTGAAGAAGAGCAGTGGTAGTTCAGTGCTTGAGACGCTGACCTACCAATTGGAAGGTCATGAGTTCAAATCCCAACACTGGCCTTTTGCGGATAAGATTGGACACCGCTGGTCTACAACATTCAGTATGTTTACATGGACAACAATAATCCAACATTAACCCGATTAAGACAATACTCTGATTAAGAAACTAGCATGTAAACAGCAATTTTTTATTACCATAATCCGATTAAAGTCATACTCGAAGTAAACACAAATCGAATTAAGACATGTGGAGTACTCCTGTTTTAGTCGCATTATCGACGTGCATTACAGACATGTAAACACCTTAATCACACTATTAATGTCGTGTGGGAGTTTTCACCGCATTTTGCGACAGGACACGTACACACACGGGAGTGCTCAACCATTTGACTGCAAACAGGAGAGCACGGCTGTGTCCGAAACCGAGTACTTAACTGCTATATAGTAGGCGAGATACATGTATATGGTAGAAGAAATATATGTGTTTCGGCTACTAAATAGTAGGTAAGTACGCGGTTTCGGACGCAGCCCATGGCTTCAATTTGCACGGATAGCATGACAAATAATTAATTGCACTTGAAGCTTTCGTAAAATTAAAAATGAAACACCCAAAACTGTATACGGTTGATACGTGAAATTCTGGAGGGAACATCGGACGGCATGGCGTGGTGACGTAATGACGTGCCATTAATCGATCTATGTTCTATAACATGTAAAACGGGAAAATGAAAGGATTATTCTAAAAGCGACTCATGTAAACACCTTAATCACAATATTATCTTATTCAGAATAAAATCAATAATTAGATTACTGCTGTCCATGTAAACGTAGTCAATCTATTTTTGATTAAGGCTGATTTGCATTTATTTCATAAACTTGTGTTGTGTTTGGGTCAAAATGCTTACACAGCTAATAATCATTTAGATAATGCTAGAGAATGCAGTAACATTCACAACAGTTTGATCTTTTAATTTTAAAAGAAATGAAAGTTTTACATAGACAGGACCTTGTAATATATACAGCCTTAGTTCAAGTATTCTCTCTCTCTCTCTCTCTCTCTCTCTCTCTCTCTCTCTCTCTGTCTCTCTTCTACACACACTCTGGCTTCTATAATGGTTGTTCCTTAACAGTAATATAAAGGACTGTATCATATTAAAGACATATAACACACTGAGTGACAGGTGTGTGTGTGTGTGTGTGTGTGTGTGTGTGTGTGTGTCCTTTCAGAGGCCTGTCTGGTTTGGTTTAGAATTGGTCTTTGGAATTGGAATCATGTTCAGTCATGTTCCCTTTAGGAAGGATTAGGACTGAGATTGGGGTTACGGTAAACTTCACCCCAACACCATCTCCATCATAGTGTCTTCTCCCTAGATGCACACCCTCCAAACACACGCTGCACACACAAATCTAGCCATCATGTAGGAATCCTATTAAGGATGTGCTTACCTGTGGGCAGTCTGATACATATCATCAGCCTGGTGACACTCTTGAACACCTACTGCTTTGGACCCAGAGGAACACTAGATTTGTACATGCACTTCACACACAAACACACATGAGGAATGTTATCTTTATAATCTATTTACACTGACTTGTGTGTTAGTAGCTGTGTTTCCATTAACCTGCTTAATTCGCAGTTTGAAATTGCGAACTAAAAAACGAGTAATGGAAATGCGTGAATTTCTAAAAAATGCAAAAAAGTTTATATGCTCTCATGAGGTGGTTTTTCATACAATTCGACAAAGCAATATTTAGAAAAAAAATTAAATGGAAACACATTTCTTGCATGGTGATGGCTATGAGCTTCTCGGTCAGAACTGGCTTCCTCGGGCATGATACAGCAGGCGCCACGAGCTGTCCTATTTTGTTGCATTTCGTCAAATGTTAAGTGAATTATTCTGAAGTTTTGGATCCACAGGACCTTTGTAAAATCGTTGCAGACTATGATCAGCATTACATGCCCTCGTTGCCTTCTATTAAACACTACCATGGCTATTGCGGTGGATGCAATTGAAATCACCGTGCCAACATTCATCAGATCTTGGAGATTCGTCACCATGTTTAATTGTAATGACTATGGCGAGAGGAGAAAACCCAGATTTTATCGCATAACATCATTTAATGGAAACGCAGACCATTCGCATCTATGTTTTGTCAACATTCTTAAAATATCGCTTTTATTTTGCACAAAACTGCGCTGGAAACCCGCCTACTATAGCTAAATAATTCTACATCTAAATCTAACCCTCAAATTATCCTCAGTATCTTAAACTAAATATTTTTCAAAGCCTCACTAGCTCACTTTTTCAAAACTCTCACATTATGGGGGTATTTGGTCCATGAAGAGATGAAACAACCATGGCGTACACACTCACATCTCACATATGCAAGGTTCTTTGAATCAAAAAGTAAAACTAAGGCTATAGGTTATAGGAGGAAAAACCATCATATTTGAAGCAGAAGTAAACAACACAAATCACACACACCAAACAGCACAAAGAAAATCTATGGTGAGAAAAGAGTGAGACAAGAGACAGAACGTGAGAGAGACTTTACAAAGGTAAATTGTCTGCACTTAGATAGCGCTTTTTAACCTTAGTGGTTCCAAAGTGCTTTATACTATGTCTCATTCACCCATTCACACGCACACACACACACACACACACACACACCAATGGTAGCAGAGCTGCCATGCAAGGCGCTAACTTGCCATCGGGAGCAACTTGGGGTTCAGTGTCTTGCCCAAGGACACTTCGGCATGTGGAGATTAATGGACAACCCGCTCTACCACCTGAGCCACAGATGTCCAAGAACAATTGATAGTCTGATTTAAAAATGCATTTCTTTATAAATGGCTTAGTTAATAATGACAACCACACTGCAAGAAATGACAACTTAGCAAATGAAAATATCTTGAATATACTCAAATTTATCTAGTAATTCCTATTATTAGTTTACAATCAAACAAATGCAGTACTGTGAAAAAGTATTTGTTCTGTTTTTGTGTATATCTCATACTAAATTGTTTTAGAAATTAAAACAAAATCTAAGATAAAACAAAGGCAACCTGAGTAAACACAAAATACAGTTTTTAAATGATAATGTTATATAATGTTATTATTGAAGCAAAAATGTTATCCAATACCAGCTGGGCCTCTGTAAAAATGTACTTGCCCCCATAGTTACTAATTCCCCAAATCAACTGTCACGTAATGGAGTTGAGGACAAATGCAAATGCAGAGAAGAGCTTTATTATACGAGAAACAGACAGACAAATCCAAATCGTGAACCATAGACGTGGTCAAAAACAGGCAATAGGTCAGGCGATCGGCAAACGGGCATAAACGAGGCAAAACAAGAATCGAAAATGAAGGCTAGAACAAGATCAAAGCTAGGACTCAAAACAAAATGAACAACGGCTTGGTATACAGAAAACACACGTAATACTTCGCAAAGACTTATTGTTCAAACAGTCTCTTTTATGTGTGGTGTGATTGTGTGTGAGATTGGATGCAGCTGTGTGTGAATAGAATGAAAGTATGTGTTCTGGGAATTGCGGTCCATGGCGGCCATGATTGTAAGCTGCAGTGCAGGATGGGAAATGTAGTCACTGGTTTGCTGTGATATGACATGTACACTGTAAGAAATATCTGTATTTTAACAGTTGTATGACCATATATTTTAGAGGGCTGGAACAACTAATCGATAAAATGGATAATAACTGATAATTAAAATAACTGACAACAAATTTCATTATTAGTTGAGTCCCTGATGTTACTGTGGATAACCCCCCTCAGTGACATCACTTCACAATAGTGAAAAACACATTTCTATGAATAAAACACATCTTAAACAACTGCTGTGGGAAAAGTGTACGAACCAGGTTGTTCAAAACATGAGAATATTAAGCACTTCAAACTAACTCGTAAGTGTATTAACGTGGCTGGTCATGTCAGATGCTGCGACAGATGTGTGTTGTGCTGTTTAATGTGTTCCAGACATGTTAACTTCAGAACAGAAATGACACTTTTACGTTTATATCCTTATCTGTAAATATTAGAAATTTACACCAGTATTTCCATTTTATATAAAGGCTCATCCTGACAGTGAGTGAGTCTCCATTAAACTTCACTGAATGAACACGAGTCCACACATGCCCGTCAATCAAACAGCGTGGAATAGAAAGGAAGCGCAATAACGCTGACTAAAATATTCATTTTGATCAAATATGTTGTTTGATGCTATATTTAGCGATACTTAGAAACAAAAGAAATTGTGTTTTTTATGAGAGCAGTAACTGTAATGGGGTTATAACATGTAATTGTATATTAATGTAAGAAGTCTCATACATTTACAGAATAAAGTAACGTTACTTTAGCATTTTTAATATAGTGATTTAACTTCTGCTTTAAAGCTTGTGGACAACCAGTTTTTTTTGTTTGTTTGTTTTCAAAATATAATGTTAATATTTTTAAAAATACTTTGCACAATGTGTAGCATGGCCCACATAGATACATTTAATACCTTTTACATAGCCTTTAATTTGCACAATGCTTGAAGGACAACATTGGGCAGAATGTGAAATAACAATTTTTTTTTTTTTTTTTAAATACTGAAAATAAAAATTTGCCTTTTAATCCAAATAATTGTTTAATCAAAGAAGGAATCGACAGATAATAATTAGTTGCAGCCCTAATATTTTTATCAGAATGTGTCCATAGCACGTGATTCACAGGTGTTTTTCCGGTTATTTAGCCTACAATATAGAAATAATGGGACCTTGAACACTACTTTTCTGTTATTTTATGGATTTATTTAACATTTTCAGTTTTTGTACTGTAGATATACTATTAAATAACAGAAAATATCCTGTGTTTTTGGGTCCACTGTCAATTAACAGAACATTTCTATTTTTTAATTACGGGACAAAATCCGTTTAATGAGCTGCCAGTACATTTTATATTATTTTACGTATTTATTTCTTAGAGTGTATGAAACTGCATTCATAATGGGGTACGGCTGGAGTAGACGCAACCAGGCCTGATTACTGCAAACCCTGTTCAATCAAATCAACACTTAAATAGAACGTTTTCAACAGCATAAAGTTGGTTAAAAGGTCTCACCCAGTAACACACCATGCCAAAGCTGAAATTCCAGAAGTGATGAGGAAGAAGGTGATTGAAATACATTAGTCTGGGAAGGGTTACAAAGCTATTTCAAAGGCTCTGGGACTCCAATGGACCACAGTGAGAGCCATTATCTCCAAATGGAAAAACTTGGCACAGTAGTGAAACTTCCCAGAAGTTGCCGACCTTCCAAATTTCCTCCAAGAGCACAGCAACTACTCATCCAGGAAGTCACAAAAGACCCAATGACAACATGAACTAGCATGGTGGTGGTAGTGTGATGGTGTGGGGATGCTTTGCTGCTTCAGGGCCTGGGCAGCATGCAATAATTGAGGGAAACATGAATTTTACACTCTACCAGAAAATCCTAAAGGTGAATGTCCGGTTTTCTGTCCGTAAGTTAAAACTCATGTGCAACTGGATTATGCAGAAAGACAATCTGTTTTGGGTGTTTACTCGGGTTGCCTTTGTTTTATGTTATATTTCATTTGAAGATCTATTTAGTATGGGATATAGACAAAAACAGAAGAAATCAAATACTTTTTCACAGCACTATATTTTTGCTAACTTTAAGCTTAAAATAGTATTATACAGGCAGATAATTTTGCCCGATTTCAAGATTTTCATTCTAAAAAAAAAGTAGCAAACGTTTCTGCTAAAAGAATAAAAAAATTTAAAGTTTGAAATCAGTAAAACTGTCTAGAAACAAATATGACTATATTCAAGATATTTTCATTTGTTAAGATGTCAGTTTTTTTCAGTTTTAATTTTTTCAGTTCAACTGCATAGATGAAGCTATAATAATTACAAAATAATTCAAACTGAATGGAAATGCTTGTTGCATCATTATTGCTATAATACGTGTACAGCGAGTATTATTCACACTCAATGGAATTATTATTAGACTTACTATTTAAATGGCTTGGTTTTCTGCACTTTCTATAAAATATGCATCTATAGTAATTGCCGCATTCACTGTACTGATCAATCTGTCCATACTGCATTACTCTTCAAGATCTTTATTTCTTTCTTTTACATTTGCAGTTACCTTTACAACGTTTAACAGACAATCTAGAGTGATATACAGAAGCGGGGCATGGTAGCTTAGTGGTTAGTACGTTTGCCATGCACCCCCAGAGTTGGGGGTTTGAGTCCCACATCCGCCCTGTGTGTGTCTCCCTGTGCTTCGGGGAGTCCTCCTAGTACTCCAGGTTTGTCCCCCAGTCCAAAGACATGCGTCTTTGGCATTTCTGCAGTGTGTGAGATTGTGCCCTGTGATGGGTAGGCACCCTTTCCAGAGTGTCCCCTGTCTTGTGCCCTGAGTCCCCTGGGATAGGGTCCAGGCTCCCCTGTGACCCTAAGTAGGATACGTGGTACGGAAAAGGGATGTATGAACTTACAGAAGTACTTTGCAGTCTCCATCAAAAAAACATATAGTATCCAGTTTTTATCTCTTTTTTTTTCTCTTAGCAAGTGTTTATTTTACTCTGAACAACTGCCAAGACAAACTGAACAAGTCAAAGCCCTTGTAAGTGAATATTTCTTAACCAATAAAGCCATGATCATCAAAATAAATTTTTTGCATTGTTTTCATTACACATAACCAAAGTTGAGCAGAAATGTGTTTACAAACAGCATCCATGACCAAGAACTGTTTTAAATACATAATTTCAACAAGATGATACAGTACAATGTTGAAACAAAATGTCAATTTTTAAACTAAAATACTGCATGCTCAGTACTCTTAATAGCAAAAATCTTTAGGAAAGATGAAATAACAAATAGAGTTATGAATAATGTGTACTAATTAAATCAATGACATTGTACTACCTTTGTCTGAATGTTCACGTGCTTGATGTGTGTCTCATTCATGGTGTATCCCCACGTCACTCCTAGTGTTTCTGGGATGAATGAATGAATGAAGTATTGAAATTTACACAGTTCTTGTTAGGGGACTCAGACATTACATTACATTTACATTTATTCACTTAGCAGACGCTTTTATCCAAAGCGACTTACAAATGAGAAAGATACAAGCAAAGCGATATATCAAGCAGAGAACAATACAAGTAATGCTACCATACAAGATCCATTAATTGAATTCCAGAAGAAGCAAAGTGCAGAGTAGAGGTGTAAGTGCAATTTTTTTTTTTTTTAATTTATTATTTTTTTTAATTATGAGTTGGTTAGGTGTTCATGGAAGAGGTGGGTCTTTAGCTTTTTTTTGAAGATGGTGAGAGATTTTGCGGTCCGGATTGAGATTGGAAGTGCATTCCACCACTGAGGAACAGTTAGTGTGAAGGGTCTGGAAAGGGACCTTGCGCCACGCTGAGTTGGAACTGCTAAACGTCGGTCGCTAATCGATCGCAGATTGCGAGAGGGAACGTAGGCCTTCAGGAGAGAGTTGAGGTAGGAGGGTGCTGTTCCTGACAAGGTCTTGTAGGTGAGCATCAAGGCCTTGAACTTGATGTGGGCAGCTACAGGAAGCCAGTGGAGGGAGATGAAGAGAGGGTGTGACATGGGTTCTCTTGGGCTGCTTGAAGATGAGGCGCACTGCAGCATTCTGAATCATCTTTGATGGAGCTGGCTGGGAGGCCTGAAAGCAGTGAGTTGCAGTAGTCCAGTTTAGAAATAACAAGAGCCTGGACTAGTATCTGTGTAGCCTCTTCGGTGATGTAGGGTCGGATTTTCTTGATGTCGTAAAGGATGAACCTACAGGACCTTGCAGTTGCTGAGATATGGTCTGTAAAGGTCAAGCCGTCATCAAGAATCACCCCAAGGTTCCTGGCCGTCCTGGTTGGCATGAGTGTGAGTGAGCCGATCTGTACAGTGAGGTTGTGGTCGATTGAGGTACAGGCTGGGATCACGAGTAGCTCAGATTTTGCCAGGTTAAGCTTAAGATGGTTTTCCTTCATCCAGACCGAGATGTCCGAAAGGCAAGCAGAGATGCGTGCAGAGACGGATGGATCATCAGGCTGGAAGGACAAATGGAGCTGGGTGTCATCAGCATAGCAATGATATGAGAAGCCATGAGACTCAATCACCTGACCTAGAGATGTAGTGTAGATAGAAAAGAGAAGTGGACCCAGAACTGACCCCTGTGGAACACCAGTTGTGAGTTTCTGAGTTTCAGAAATACCTCCCCTTCATGATACCTTGAAGGATCTGTCAGAGAGATAGGATTCCACCCAGCACAGAACCGTTCCAGTGATGCCCAGTCTGGAGAGAGTTGACAGGAGGATCTGATGGTTCACAGTGTCGAAAGCAGCAGAGAGGTCAAGTAGGATGAGGACAGATGATCTAGAGGTTGCTCTTGCTAGTCGTAAGGCTTCAGTGATAGAAAGCAGAGCAGTCTCCGTGGAGTGGTTGCTCTTGAAGCCAGACTGCTTTGTGTCCAGGAGGTTGTTCTGTGTGAGAAAATTTGAGAGTTGATTAAAAACGGCTCTTTGGAAAGAAAAGGGAGGAGGGAAACAGGTCTGTAGTTGTCAACTGTAGCAGGGTTGAGTGATGGTTTTTTTAAACAGTGGGGTAACCCGGGCTTGCTTAAATGAGGTAGGGTATGTGCCAGTAGAGAGCGATGTGTTAAAGATGTGTGTGAGTGCAGGTAATAGTGTGGGAGAGATGGACTGAAGAAGGTGAGAAGGGATAGGGTCAAGAGGACAGGTTGTGGGATGGCTAGAGAGGAGGAGTTTACAGTAAGCAATCTCTGAGAGGGGAAAGAAGGAAGTCAGTTGGGAGTTACACGGAGGAGGAGTCGGTCTATGCATGTCTGGGGTTGAGAACTGGTTCCTGATTGATGTAACCTTGTTGGTAAAGAAAGTGGCAAAGTCATCTGCAGTGAGAGAAGTGGGGGAAGGGGGAGGAGGGGGACAGAGTAGAGAGGAAAAGGTTTTGAAAAGAATGCGGGTGTTGGGAGAACTAAGAATCTTCTCTTGGTAGAATGTGGCTTTAGCAATGGAGATGCTATTGGAAAAAGAAGAGAGAAGTGTCTGGTAATTGGTTAGGTCAATTGGGTTGTTTGATTTGCACCATTTCCTTTCAGATGCTCTTAGTTTGGCCCGGTTGTTACGCAGAGCTTCTGAGAGCCAAGGACTAGAGGGTGATGTGCGAGCAGGTCTGGAGGTTAGGGGGCATATGCTGTCAAGAGATGTTAGGGTGGAATATAGCATGTCAGTTGCAGTGTTTAAGTCAAGTGAGGAAAGGTGGCTGTCAGAGGGAAGTAAGGTTGTGGCGACGGAGGAGAAATGTGAGGGGGAAAGGGAGCGAAGATTGCGAAGAAAAGAGATAGAGGGAGGAGACAGTGATGGTGGTGAGGGGAGAGAAATAGAGAACTGGATAAAGAAATGGTCAGAGGTGTGGAGAGGAGTAATGAGAAGATTATGTGTAGTGCAATTACGTGTGAGGATGAGGTCAAGATGTTTGCCGGCTTTGTGGGTTGCTGGTGTGGTGAACTGCTTGAGGTCGAATGTGGGAAGGAGAGCAAGAAAGTCAGCTGCATGTGGCTTGTCTAGATGAATGTTGAAATCACCAAGGACCAGAAGAGGAGTTCCATCATCTGGGATGGTGGACAGTAGCGTGTCAAATTCATGGATGAACTTCCCCAGTTGACCTGGAGGACGGTAAACAACAAGAAAGTGCATTTTGGCAGGGTCAGTGACTGTAACAGCATGAAATTCAAAGGAAATATATAAGCAAGAGGGAGAAAGACAGGTAAATTTCCATGTTTTGGAGAGAAGCAAACCTGTACCACCCCATCGTCTGTTGGGGCGTGAGGTATGGGAGAAGTTGAAGTTGGAGGCCAGGGCAGCGGGTGTGGCAGTGTTCTCAGCATGGATCCAGGTCTCAGTCAGAGCCAGCATGCTGAGATTGGAGTGGGTTGCAAATGCAGAAATGAAATCTGCCTTGTTGACAGCAGATTGGCAGTTCCAAAGTCCGACTGAGAACGAGATGGAACCTGAAGAGGCCGCATTCAGAGAGCGTAGGTTGTCCAAGTTGCGTACGTTTCTGGGAGAATGCCACGGTCTGCGCCTGTGGCAAATAAGAGGAATAAAGGGAGAAAAAGTATACTTAGCAGCACATGTGGTGTCTTGTCGGTGTCCTTGCTCGGTGGACTCGCGCGGGTAGACTCGCAGGTCTTTACACGAGCTCGCTCTTCACACCACAAAGGCTGACGCTTCCGCCTCAGCATTTCTTAATTAATAAATACTGATGTGTTTCAGCTGAGCACGCCTCTTTATTTAGCAAAACAAAGAGCAGTCGCGTGAACGAGCGACTCCCGACCGAAACCGAAACCGAAACCGAATACCGAAATTGGCTTTAATCTAGCAACAAGTATACAGCTCGTAGCAACAAGGAAGCACAGTTACAGCTTCTATCTGACAATCGGGGCTAAAACTAGTTTCAACTAAAAAAAGTCCAGAAAGAAACACTTACCAGTTACTGTTCGCCTGGGTCAATGATCGCTTCTGACATTTGATCAGCTATGATTTGATCAGGAGTAGTAGAATGTGTTAGCTCTAGGTTGTTTATTTTCTAACAAGAATCAATGGCTGCTTATTTATGCACTCATGAAAAGAAGTATTTAGTACAATACAATGTATAAATATAGTCAAATCTTAGTAGTTGATTAATATTAATATAAAATCTGTCCATTGGGAGGTGTAATTTGTATCCAGGTGTATTATCGTATATTTAATACAGTTGGGAAAATCTCACTAATAGCTTTTTAGATTTGGGTTTTAGAACAGAGTGAAATTTTGGAAATCTATAGAAATTTGTTAAAACAGTGGAACAAGGTTGAATTTTGATAAGTTAAATTTTATGGTAAAATAATGTGTTATCAAATCTTGACCTCAATATCATATGATTCTATCTGACATTTTGGTCAGAAAATATTATTATTATTATTGTTATTACTATTACTACTACTACTAATTATTATTATTATTTTCCCAAACATCTGGTGTAACATCTGAAAAAGTTCTAAATCCAAACTCCTAGACTTTTATAATGTTCATCATCAGAGAAAAGTAGGAAGAATACATTATAGGCAGCCTTGACCAATCAATGTCCAGATTTCATTTGCATGCTGTCACGAACCGAGGTTGAGGCAGAAGCAACTGCAGATATATTAACGTTTATTAAACAATTAAACAACAAAACAAAGACATGAAGACAACTTGGCATAACACCATGGCATGAAACAAAACACCGTGACATAGAAGACAGAATTCTAAGACAATGAAAGACAGAGAAACAGTGCAGACAATGACTATATATACACACAAATTAATTAGATACATTACATTACATAGATTAATTAAATACATTAAAGAGTGCTCATTAACAGAACGTGAATCAGGTGCAGGTGCTCATGTGACTTGTAGTGCAGTGCAGTGGCTGATGGGAACTGGAGTCCAGAGTTTCCTGATACATGAGTGAACCCCCCCAAGGGCGCTATTCCCAGAGCGCCCAAAATTACACGCCCTCCATCTGGTGGTCCTGGCCCCCTGGGCAAAATGTCCCCAGCAAAACCAGGAGGCTGAGCGGCTTCCACAATGGAGCAGGGAGGCAGAGGGACGTCCTTGGTGGAGCATGAAAACAGAGCGACGTCCTTGGTGGAGCATGAAAGCGGAGCGACGTCTGCGTGGCAGAACAGCGGGATAACTTCCTCCGCAGGACAGGAGAGGGAAGCAATGTTCTCCGCAAGGCCATAGAGGGGAGCGAGGTTCTCCGCGAGGCCCAAGGGGGGAGCGAGTTTTCCGCAAGGCCAGGGAGAGGAGCGAGGTTCTCTGCGAGGCCCAAGGGAGGAACGATGCTCTCCGTGGAGCATGAGGGGGGAACGATGTCCTCCATGGAGCAGGAAGGGGGAGTGACATACTGCGCGCAGCAAGGAAGAGGAACGATGTCTTCAACAGAACATGGAGGCACAGCGACGTCCACAGCTGAGCAGGAAGGCAGAGCGACGTCCACAGCCGAGCAGGAAGGCAGAGCGACGTCCACAGCCGAGCAGGAAGGCAGAGCGACGTCCTTGGTGGTGCAGGAAAACAGAGCGACGTCCTCAGCTGAACTTGAAGGCAGAGCGATGTCCTCAGCTGAACAGGAAGGCAGAGCAACGTCCTCAGCTGAACAGGAAGGCACAGAGGCATTGAGCGCGAGGTTGTTGAACAGAGGGGAATTCTTGAGTCAGGAGACGGAGCAACGTCCTCAGACGAGCGGGCAGGCTGAACGAGATCCATAATAGGGGAGGGAGTGCAGGAGATGGTATTAGCCTCGACCACAGACTCCCCCTCCTGTTGGCGTGGCATGGCGTAATCCTTCATAAACGTGGGCGGTGAGTTGAAGGCCAGGTAATTCCTTGCGACCTGCTGCTGTCGTAGCACAGCGGCATTGAGTGCAGGGTTGTAGAACAGAGGGGAGTACTTGAGTCTGGCAGGAGACAGAGCAACGTCCTCAGACGAGCGGGTAGGCTAAACGAGATCCATAATAGGGGAGGGAGGGTGGGAGATGGTATTAGCCCCGACCACAGACTCCCCCTCCTGTTGGCATGGCATCCTGATGCCCCAGTTGTCCATCCGGGCGATCTGCTGCTTCTGATTGTGGGTCTTTCGTTCTGTTACAAACCAAGGTTGAATTGTTTATTAAACAATTAAACAACAAAACAAAGACAACTTGGCATAACACCGTGGCATAGAAGACAGAAGTCTAAGACAACAAAAGACAGAGAAACAGTGCAGACAACGATTATATATACACAAGAGTGCTCATGAACAGAACGTGAAACAGGTGCAGGTGGTCATGTGACTTGTAGTGCGGTGCAGTGGCTGATGGGAACTGGAGTCCAGAGTTTCCTGATACATGACACATGCTGACAAAAGTCTGACAGAGCTGGAGGAAAATTACCTTTTAAAATGACCTTTTAGATGTTCTACATATGCTCCCTGAGAGTAATAAAAAGTAAGTGTAAAAAAGAGGTACAGGACAGCTCTACTATACTCCCTGGTTTTACAATGTACATTCTGGTTTATTGTGCCTAACATCAGAAAATATTGGCATTACAAATAATAGCTAACTACATGCGATCATTATGATGATGATGATGATGATGATGATGATGATGATGATGATTATTACATGTGCTTAATAAACTGAACAGTGTAACCTGGGACTGAAGGTTGCTTAGCAGACTTGTAAAACATGTTTGTGAGGTGGCACAGAAACATGTATTGTATGTATCTTAGAGCTGAAGAATATATTCAGAAAATACAATTTATGGAAAAACATTTGTGATCATAATGTGATCTTAATAGGCTCATTATGTTGTTCTCTGCTGAGTCTATTACCATTTATTAGTTATTTAATGAGATTTTGAGATATCTTAATAAGAAATAGGCAGATAAAATCTCATAACCAAACAGCATTTCATATTAAAATCTCAAAATAATAATAGTACTGAAAATAATTGTATTTTGCTAGTGTTGAAATATTTACTTATTATTGTCTCGAAATGTCAATAATTTGAGTTCAAAGCAACATTAAAGTTTTTTTGTGAGCTCTAAAAGAAAAATCTTAGTTTTCTTAGTTGGAATGTTTTCACTGAGATAGAATCTTATTATACTAAGGTCATGAAATATCCAGTCCAGTGAACAAATACCAAAAATTGTTAGCTTGTACTAATACACATAATTTTATTTTAAAAACATATTATTAAAGAATTAAACATAGTTATATCAACACTTTGAGGGGAAAAAGGCACCATCCTACATGAAGTCTATGAACAGAAATATTAACATTATTGAGGTGGTTCAGTCTGATGTCTGGAGTAACTTAACTTCTTTCATGGCTTTACAACACTATTGGACATGGACATGATGTAAAGGTGTTTACTACGAAATGAAGTATAAGAGGATTGACTATGTATGTCATGGCATCCATTAAATCTTGTGAGTCCTCCCTCAGGTTGATACTGATACCATTAAATTTTTGGACAGCTATTTTCTGGATTGCTTTATGGTTGTTCTTTAAATGGCTATAATAATTATGATTTTTGGTTCCAAAGTTGTACTTTCCACTAATTACACAAGGACTATGGTTTCATTCCTGTAACATAAAGAAATCATTGAACAAACAGTTCACTTAAAAACTTTATACATAGCATTCATATTCAAATTCACTTATTAATAAACAGGTACCATTTTGTAGTTTGACAATGCCATGAATTATTTATTACTCTATAAAATCAATAAAATCTGCTACATGGCAGCTAAATCAGACCCCATTGGGTTTAGTCCTGCTTTCATCACCCCATCACACACATTAGCTGAATAAACACAATCCTCCCATCACTCCCAGCGTTGCAGTTAGGATGATTACACTGTTCTGTCCTATTAACCTCTCCTTCTCTACGGAGCGATTGCTGTGTGATCTATGGTGTAATATCTGTAAGTTAGACAAGCAGTTATTGTTGTCAATAGCATTACTATTACAGTCGCTATCAAACCAAAATTTAATTCTGAGCGTAATAGGTGAGAAGTTGTAGGGGTAAATCAATCATCACTGAATGAAGAATGAAATTTTGCAATTTATATGGAAGAAAGTATTTAATTATGTGCTATAGATATGCTTTCTTGTGGAGTTATGTAGGTTAATTGAAGTTACAGTATGATACTTTGGACATGTCATATGAATGATATGTTGTAAGGTACAATACAACCACAAATTATCTTTCTATTTTTGTTTTTTCTCCTTTCACAGACCTTTCAATAAGACTTGTAAGACGTGTAATAAGCTCCTAGCCTTCAGTAGTTTATAAAGAAACATAACAAAATGTGAAATTAGAACATTTCATAGAACATTTTGATATCCTCATATTTTTTTATTTCCCTTTACACGACAATGTTATAAAAGGTATAATTATTTAATATTTTCTAATATTAGCATACCATCACACATCAATATCGTAGTTTTTGTTACTGTAGATTTTGTTAATATAGTATGGTTTAAGTTTAAAGTGTAAGTAAGCAGACATGTATTGAAATTATTATTTTATTTCAATTATTACTGAAAGGATATCTTTGGCTTGTACATTATCTCTGCCACTATCCAAAGATGTGTGATGACTTGGAGAAACATGTCAGATGTCGCTGTAGCTGTTTTGACCAAAATTGTTTTTTTTTCCCTATAACATACTTCTACAAATGTAAATGTTTTTACTACACAAATGCAGGTGTACAGTCAGTCTGACGCTTATGATCAGAATGATAAATTGTTTTCTACTGTTCTACTGTCTAATTGTTTTAAACATATTCTTTTTGTGATAAATGGCTATTAGTAGATTAGATTAGACTATTAGATTAGACCTAAATGTAGAGATAGGCAGGTTGTCTAGTAATCTATTCTCTACTAATATATAACTCTGTAGGACTTCAAATAGAGTTTATAATGAATTATAAAAATCTACAACCTAAAATCTACTTCTAATACATAATTATTAAAAATAGAATGAGTACTGTATGTGCTGAACTTCTGAACTCTGTCTGTCAACTGGTATAAAGAGACATACTTCTCACGGTCATATTTCTAATTTGTATATCTTATGAATTTGGTATTACATTAAATGAAATTTTAATGATTAAATGATTAAATTGCAGCTACTTTTAGACAAAATCTAGTGTGCTGGTATCTTTCAGTTGAGTTGGAATAAAATCATTAAATGCCTCTATTTCAGTACTGGACATAAGCAGAAGTGTTTTTATTTATTTTAATTTTAATTTTATTATTTTATTTTCTTTGTGGTTGAGATACATGCAAAAGAAAAACAAAAACAAGAAAAGAGTTTCACACTTGAAATGAGTAAAAATGTCTAAAAATATTTTAAATAATATTTTATAATTGGCTTATTGTAATACTATAATAGGAAATACTAGATGAATTTAACTATATTCAAGCTAATTTTACTTGCTAAGAAGATTTTTTGTATTGTTTAAATGTCCTTTATACATTAGTAGTCTTTTACAGTATGTATGAATCTTTATAAAACAATATAACACAACACTTGTTAAAAGGAAAATAATAGTTGGCATTGGGTTAAATTAGTTATATTAGCAAGATATACTGCAAAGTGAAATGGTAGAGGTGGAAATGCTGAATGGTGGGCATACAGTGCCCTCCACTAATATTGTCACCCTTCGTAAATATGAGCAAAGAAGGCTGTGGAAAAATTGTCTTTATTGGTTAACCTTTTGATCTTATGATCAAAAATTTCACAGAAATACTCTGCTCTCATGGATATCAAACAATTGCAAACACAACACAGTTTTATATATAAAAAAAAAAAAAAACCCTGTTTAACTGCTCAGTTTTACAAAAAAAATTATAATTACAAGTCGCTCTGGATAAGGGTGGCTGCCAAATGTAAATGTAAACGTGGTTTCATGTGACCATAAAACCCGATCCCATTTGAAGCTCCAGGAGTGTCTAGCAAACTGAAGATGCTTGAGTTTGTTTTTGTATGAGAATAGAGGTAGAGCTTTTTTCTTGAGACCCCTCCAAACAACTTGTGGTGATGTAGGTGAGTTCGGATTGTAGTTTTGGAAATTTTCTGACCCCAAGATGCAACGAACTTCGGCAATTCTCCAGCAGTGATCCTTGGAGATTTTTTGGCCATTTGAACCGTCCTTTTCACAGTGCATTGAGACATATAGACACACGTCCAATTCCAGGTTGATTCATAACATGTCCAGTTGACTGGAAAAGCTCAACAAACTTTTGCCATACATCACAGCTATATTCCTTGGTCTAACCCATTGTTATGAATGACTAAGGGAATTTGGACAATGTGTTACTTCATATTTATACCCCTGTGAAGCAGGAAGTCACGGTTGAAAAATCTCCTGTTCCTAGTCACCCAAGTATACTAAAGAATATAAAATATCAATCGGAATATACTTCAGATATATGTTCTCATATGAATTCATAGGGGGGCCATTAATTGTGCCACACATAGGTTTAACAAAGATTTTTTTTTTTTGGATAAACCTGTGATGTGTTTGCAATTGTTTGATATCCATGAAAGCAGAGGAGTTTTGGGAATGTTTTTAACAAAAGATCAAAAGATTAAAAAATAAAGACAGATTTTCACAGCCTTCCTTGCACATATTTACCAAGGGTGCCAATATTAGTGGAGGGCACTATATTTTGGCTTGCAGTATGGTATCTTAAAAACAGTGAGCAGTCATGGCCAACAATTTGCATCAAAAATCGTATTCAGATTAATAGTGGTGGTGCATATTCTACTGGTGAATATAATACTGGTGGTGAGATATTAATTTCAGTTTTTCTCACCACATTATATTGGCACACGCATATTCTCACACCTCTACGTTGGGACTAGAGGTCTTGAATTCAGTACCAGCTACCATCTATTGTTATTGTGCCTTCCCCCTTCATTGGAATGCCATCTCTATAATCAGTTATTGTAAGGTGCTTTGGGACAAAAACATCAACTAAATGCAAATATCAGTCTGATCAAACTGAAATTGTGAGCTTGAACATTAACTTATGGCAGGCATCAGCTGCAGGATGTCTCTTCTAAAAATGGACTCTGAAAAGGTCTGGCTTATTGGAAGCCCACACACGGACATGCCATTAATGAATGAGTAAGAAGAGTGTGTGGGTGAGCACTTCTGCGCACTGCTCTTCAGACGTGCTTCATGCCGACGAACATAGTTATGACCATGAGTCACTCACACACCTCTCACGTTAATGCACACTACACCAGCATACTGTTCACAGCTAACTTCAAAGTACCAATACAAAAAAGGCACCTTTGCTCTTCTTTTTTTCCCTCTTTAATGTTCCCTGATTAGGGTATTGCAATTTCTCTTCCACTTTCAGCTGTATCTTTTTCATTGTTTTTTCCCCTTCCTGTGATGTGACGTTGATGAAGACATTATTGAGGATATCCAGTCACTGTTTCAGACAATTCTATATTCTAACAGTTATATACATATATAAACATCTGTACACCTGCTCATTCATGGAGTCGAGTATGCACAACACATCCAACCAGCAGAAAATACAGAACCATACAACAACAGAAGACCTCATCTGGTTCCACTCTTGTCAGCCAAAAACAAGAATCTGAGGCTATCATGGGCACGGACTCACCCAAACTGGACAACTGAAGTTTAGAAAAAAATCACCTGGTCTTTTTTCCAGTTTTCAATTGTGCAGTTTGGGTGAGTCTGTGCTCATGATAGCCTCAGATTCTTGTTCTTGGCTGACAGGAGTGGAACCAGATGTGGTCTTCTGCTGTCGACTGGTCAGTATTTTCTGCTGGTTTGATGTGTTGTGCATACTGAGATGCTTTTCTGCTCACCACAGTGGTAAAGAGTGCTTATTTGAATTACTATAGACTTTCTGTCAGCTAGAACCAGGCTAGTGATTCTCCTCTGACCTCTCTCATCAACAAGGTGTTTCATCCTGCAAACCCTTTACAGACCGGATGATTTTTTTTGTTTTATTGCTTAATTCTGTATAAACACTAGAGACTGTATTGTGTTAAAATCCCAGGAGATCAGCAGTTTCTGAAATACTCAAACCAGCCCATCTGGCACCAACAACCATGCAATGGTTAAAGCGACAGAGATCACACTTTTCCCCATTCAGATGTTGATGTGAACATTACATGAACCTCTTGATCTGTATCTGCATGATTTTTGCATTGTGTTGCTGCCACATGACTGGCTGATTAGATAACTGCTTGAATGTGCAGGTGTACAGGTGATCCTGCTAAATTGGACGATGAGTGTATACACTGAGCTATATGTTTACTAGGTGTACTGTATCTAGTAATTAATAAAGTGGCAGTTCACTTCAAGATATGAAAGAAGCACCACATAATAAAATAGAATACTGAGAGGTAACACTAGCACCGTGAGCACTGAGATGTAGCTAAGTGCAGCACTGTCCTAGTTTTGTCTTTACCTGTATTTTAGATTATAAATCACATTTGGCAACTGCATTGTGTTGCTAGATTGTAAATGCACATAGACACTGACACACACAAACACTCACATATCACTCACAGAGCAATATGGTAGCATTTATTTTCAGTTATTAGCATGACTGAAAATAAATGCTATCATATTGCTCTATGAGATGCTAATGAGATGGTGTTACATGAATAAATACAGGTGCATCTCAAAAAATTAGAATATCGTGGAAAAGTTCATTTTTTCCATAATTTAATTCAAAAAGTGGAACTTTCCTATGTTGTAGATTCATTACACATAAAGTGAAATATTTCAAGCCTTTTTTTGTTTTAATCTTGATGATTACGGTTTACAGCTAATGGAAATGAGATACTGGAAAAATCCATTCATCCATCCATCCATTTTCTATCCCGCTTATCCTACAGAATCATGGGGAACCTGGAGCCTATCCCAGGGAGCATGGGGCACAAGGTGGGGTACACCCTGGATGGGGTGCCAATCCATCGCAGGGCACAATCACATACACATACCCCTTCACACACCCACACTATGGACACTCTGGACCGGCATACCCGGACGTAATCCCCGCAGCACAGGGAGAACCATGGTGGGAATCGAACCCCCAACCCTGGAGGTGTGAGGTGAACATGCTAAACACTATGCCACTGTGCGCCCTGGAAAAATCCATTATCTCAAAAATATTAGAGTAAAGAATTTATAATACAGCAATGTCGATCTGAGAAGAGCTCTAATCAGCTAATTAACTCAAAACACCTTTTTACTAAAAAGAACTGTTGCTCAGTGGTCCAAAGTCCTCTTTTCAGATTAAATTTTGCATTTCATTTGGAAATCAAGGTGCCAGAGTCTGGAGGAAGAATGGAGAGGCACAGAATCCAAGATGCTTGAAGTCCAGTGTGAAGTTTAGACAGTCAGTGATAATTTGGGGTGCCATGTCATCCGCTGGTGTTGGTTCACTGTGGTTGTTCAAATCCAGAGTCGATGCAGCGTCTACCAGGAGATTTTAGTGCACTTCATACTTCCACCTGCTGACAAGCTTTATGGAGATGCTGATTTCCTTTTCCAGCAGGACTTGGCACCTGCCCACAGTGCCAAAACTACTAGTAACAAGTTTACCGACCGTGGTATCACTGTGCTTGATTAGCCAGTCAACTTGCCTGACCTGAACCCCAGATAGAATTTATGAGAGACACCAGACCCAACAGTACAGACAAGCCGAAGGCCGCTATCAAAGCAACCTGGGCTTCCAGAAAACAGCAGTGCCACAGGCTGATTGCCTTGTATATTTTAGAATAAAAATGGGTGTCAAATCTATAGAAATAAGGTTATTTTTGCTCAAGGTATACCTGTCTCATAATTTGTGTTAGAGATTGATCTAAAATGACTTACTTAAATTAGATAAAAATAAATAAATTAAAGTCCACTTTGTCCCCATCCATCCAACACCAATAAAATGCAAAAATGGCTGTACTATGTAGCCAAAAAACAATAAACTGTCGTGTGGGGATCATTTGCTGACCAACATAATGGCTCAATTAAAGTGTGGTAGATGCTGGAGGTAGTCGAGCTACAAGTCTGATTTCGGAAGTTTGATTTCAGTCGGATTAAAGTGTTTATATGACATTTTGAAATGGCAAATTATTGATTTAGTTTGATTATTATTTTTATTATTGATAGTTTGAATGTGCACGAGCGGCTGAAAGTGCGCATGGACGCTAAGACTGTGTTAAGTGTTGCCAGCTGTCAGCAATTAAGAGAATGGTGACTGGTTATTTAAACCCCTGGTGTTGCTGTGCCTGTCACGTGGTATTAAAGTAGTAAAAGACTAACAGAGAAAAAGACGGAATGAATAATGATGCCAGGTGGTAATGTTACCATGCTCTGTCTATTTTCCTGTTCCTTAGTTTATGCTAAAGTTAGATGAGTGTTTCCTGCCATAGTTAAGAGTGTTCATGCCATGTTTTAGTTAAGAGTGTTCATGCCATGCCATAGTTAAGAAAGTGTTCATGCCATGTCATAGTTAGGAGTGTTCATGCCTTAGTTTAAGGAGTGTTCATGCCTGAGTTAAATGAATGTTTCATGCCTGAGTGAAACGAGTGTTTCAAGTCATAGTCCTGTTCTAAGTTTGTGCTTCATGCCTCATTCCGAGTTAAGGGATAAGTGTTTAAGTTTCCGGTCCTTAGCTTAAGTCTAAATAAAGATGTCACTCCTGTGCTTACTTCCTGCTCGAGTTGTGTTTTGTAACATCTGTATTGTTTTGTAATTTTATATACATAATTTTTATAATGTCCCTGGCCACTTTTTGGTTCCAGTTCACCCCTGATTATTGCTATTAATGCTAAATAACACGCTCTGAAAATTTAAATACACAGTAAAATCCCTAGTGTTGAATTAATGCCCAGAGTCCAATGGACTTTTTTTATTTTTTTATTTTTATTATTTTTTTTTTTTACAAGATGTAATTTAAGTATCAGGTGTCCCCAGAATGTGTCTGTAAAGTTTCAGCTCAAAATACCTCATGGATAACTTTTTTATATCATGTTGTAAATGCCCTTTTTGAATGGAAACAAAAACATGCTGTTTGTGTGTGTCTCTTTAAATGCAAATGAGCTGCTGCACCCCGCCCCTTTCAGGAAGAGGGCTGTGCCTTAACAGCTAGTGCTTCGGATACTATGGCAACAACAAATCAGGAGAACCAATATGACCGACACCATAAATACCGGTGTTCGGCCCTATATGTATGAATTATACAGGAAGAGTTTTCGGACAAACAATGTCCATCATATTGGCATTGTCATGTGACTTTCAACGTCATCATAAACACAAAAATCTTAAAGGGACCACCGGGTTAAAGTAACTGCACTTGTGGCAAAATGCACATCAGGAAAGTTAACTTAATTAGTAATTTAATGTGGGCAGTGTTAACAGGCTGAGGTAAATACATTGCAGTTAGCTTGGCCTGCTAAGGCATGACTGCGATCACAAAAAAGGTTTCAAACTGTTTTCTTGTTTAAACCTTCAACAAGCTAACAATTAATTTTGGTATTGTTAAACAAGTCCTGTTTAAAGACTATGTAGCAGGGTAGTGTGATTTTGGACACAGCCACTGTTTACTATTTATGGGGAATATTAAAAAAAGGAGTGGGTGGATTCTGTACCATTATGTGGGTGGATGTGTAGATGCACTGCTGACACACATTTCAAGTTCAATAGGTAATATGTCCCCTTTAATGTTGAATACTTTTAAAGTTTACTGTTTTTTATTTAAATTTATTTGCTATGCAGAGGCAATGCTTTGTCAGGATTCGGGGTAACTTGTTTATTCATCTTCAATAAATGCTTTATCCTGAAGGGAACCATGCACACATACTCTACATTAAATGGCTAAAATTGCTGGCTTGGAATCTTGAAGATGCATAAATTGCCCAGCTCTCAGTGGTCTTCCTGGCAACCAGACTGATGCTAACTAACTGCAAGTGCTGGTAACAAATACAGAAAAGCTCTCCTCCAAGCAGCATTCACAGGCCAAAGATGACCAGATTTTAGTTCAAAACACTACACAAATAAAATCCTTTCTGTTTATTTTATTGTAATCCAATGTGTTGTATTAAATAAAAGCTCTTTATGGTTACATACTGTATATAGCATGTGTTATGTCACTTTATATTCTACAATGGGACAGGCTCTAATGTGTAAAAATTCCACATGGTTGCACATAATGAATAATGCTATCTCGATCTAGTAATAAATGGATAAG
This sequence comes from Ictalurus punctatus, assembly GCF_001660625.3. Taxonomy (NCBI): domain Eukaryota; kingdom Metazoa; phylum Chordata; class Actinopteri; order Siluriformes; family Ictaluridae; genus Ictalurus; species Ictalurus punctatus. Next base: position 11,759,394 of record NC_030434.2, on the reverse strand, counting down.
GGCAATTCCAACATTATGAATGTGACATTTGAACTCATATCGACTTGCAAAGTGTCTCATTAGCTACACTAGCTGAGCATTAGTGAAAGCATTTTCAAATCTTGTAAATAACCTTTCTAAGAGAGCACAGAAAAATATACAAAAATAAAAAATGAATTTACACATTGCAGATATATTAACAGTCTTTGTGCAATCATGGACAGATTTCTGATTTTCTTTTTTGCAAGCAAATGTGAAAAAAAAAAAGAATTACATATAATAGCAAAAAGACTTATCTGCAAGGTACAGTTTGAACATTACTGCTATATACGTTACTGAGTAAAATCCTTGCTTCAGGTTATTAATGAGAAATTTTAGGTTTCTGTATTTTTTGGGGGAACATTCCATTACAGATTATCGAACAATTAATATAGCAATCAAGAATGAAATAGGAATACCCTCAGCCTTATTGATGACATTAAGTACAAAAATGGCCTATTGATCCCTCTGTTGAAACAGTGCTATGGGGCTTGGTGAAACATGTTGTTCAGTGTGGGAGAGCTCCTCATATCTGGATAAATGGTACAATTTCCTAAAAAAAAAAAAATCAATCAGAGCTGCCAAATAGCTACTTAAGTGGGCAATTTTACTTTTTCCTTCACTCACACATTTTCACATAATGGTAAGACTGACATTTGCCCAAAAATAAATGAATGCAACTGGTATTTTATATATATATATATATATATATATATATATATATATATATATATATATATATATATATATATATATATATTCTAACACATAAATGAATCTATATTAAAAACATTACTTATATTACAATATTAAAGTTGGGGAAATCATTTCAGTAGACAAACAACTCACTTATAATTTGCCAGCGATTAAAGTAACCTTTAAATAATAGGTGATGTTTTTATTCTCAAGAGGAACTGCGTAACCTTTTCTGATATCACAAACTGATATTTGAAGATGGATGAATGCAATTGCTTTGTCTTCAATAAATAAAGTTCACACAGTCTTTGTAAATCTCTGCTGTCTGAAGTTTACTTGCATTCACAAAAACAAACACTAATTCACACAGTTAAGTAAAAAAAAAACAACAACACAAATATAAAGTTTAAACACACACACACACATTAAACTGTGTGTGTGTGTGTGTGTGTGTGTTTGTTTGTTGCAGGCTTACTTCCTGCTTTCTTTCTTCTGTATGAAGATCCACATAAGAGTAGGTGACCCAGAAAGAAAAAAAAGTAGAAAGAAGGCAGTATATTTATAGATATCAGGATAATGATGAGAATCCCACAGAGCTGCACACACACACACACACACACACACACACACACACACACACACACACACACACACACACCTTGTATCTTTGTATAACATGAATGAGAGGCTGACAGCATGTGCTTATGTTTTCCGGGACCTCTACCACAATTAGAACACAGTTTATCTCCAATACAATTTTGCATGAATAGTACCCACTCTGATACCAAAAACTTTCACTTGCCCATGAGCTACCATAAACTGAACATAATCTGTTGGTTAGAAATATCTAAAAAGGTAACGTACAGACCTGTGAAAAAGTATTTTTTCTGATTTCTTCTGTTTTTGTGTATATCTCATACTAAATTGTTTCAGAAATGAAAACAAAATCTAAGATTAACTAAAACAAATGCAACCTGAGTAAACACAGAATACTGTTTTTAAATGATAATGTTATTTAGTGAAGCAAAGAAGTTAAGCGAATACCAATTGTGCCTGTGTGAAAATGTATTTGGCCCCATAGTTACTAATGTCCCAAATCTATGAAACTGCATTCATAATGGGGTTCAGCTGGACTAGATGCAGCCAGGCCTGATTACTGAAAACCCAGTTCAATCAAATCAACATTTAAATAGAACTTTTTCCAACAGCATGAAGTTAGTTAAAAGGTCTTATCCAGTAATACAATATGCCAAAATTTAAAGACATTCCAGAAATTATGAGATAGAAGGTGATTGAAATACACCAGTGGGAAGGGTTGCAAAGCTATTTCAAAGCCTCTGGGACTCCAAAAGTGGCCGGTCTTCCAAAATTCCTTCAAGAGCACAGCAACTACTCAAGGAACTACAGGCCTCTCTCTTGCATCAATAAAGGTCACTGTTCATGACTCCAGTAGCAGAAGGACACTGGGCAAAAATGGCATCCATGGAAGAGTGGTGAGGCAAAAACCACTGCCAACCCAGAAGAACATAAAAGCTTGTCTGGATTTTGCCAAAACACACCTTGATGATACTCAAACATTTTGGGAGAATGTTCTGTAGACTGATGAGTCAAAAGTGGAACTGTTTAGAAGACATGGGTTCCGTTACATCTGGCATAAACTAAACACAGAATTCAACAAAAAGAGCATTATATCAACAATCAAGCAGGGTGGTGGAAGTGTGATGGTCTGGGGATGCTTTGCTATTCAGGGCCTGGGCAACTTGCAGTAATTGAAGGAAATGTCTGGGTTACGCATGCAATCCTGTTCCCTGAAAAGGGAACGAGACGTTGCATTAGCTTAACACTGTGGGAAGCTCCCTCACGCATGACTGGTATCTGAAGCTTCTGTAACATCATGTCTATTTATAGGTCTGCCGTGATCAGGTGACATGGCAATTAAGCACGTTGCGTGACATATAAACGACACCTGTGAACTGCGCCGTCAGCCTCTATTATCTGAAGCGAAGACGCAATTCACAGGCATGCCCATGTATGACAAAGCTACGCAATGTCTCGTTCGCTTCTCAGGGAATGGGATTACATGCGTAACCCAGACGTTCCCTTTCAAAGGGAACTTCATGTTGCGTTAGCTTAACATTGTGGGAACGAGAATACCCACTCCGTCATACTGAGGGTAAGGCCTGTTCAAAAAGATCCGAGCTCGAGGGTCACTGCAAGACACTTGAGCCTGGGCCGGAATGTATATCCAGGCTGTAAAATCGAATGAATGTGTGCGTTGTAGACCACCCCACCACAGCACACACATCCTGTAAGGATACCCCTTTGGACAAAGCCTTCGAGGAGGCGACACCCCTAGTGGAATGAGCCCTTATGCCCAGAGGCGTAGCGAAACCGTGCGCCTCATAAGCGATAGAGATAGCTTCCACTATCCAATTAGAGATGCACTGTTTCAACACAGCATCACCTCTGCTGTCGCTGCCAAAGCCAACCAGCAGCTACTCTGACTTATGCCACTGGCCGGAGCGGTGTTGCCCCACAGAGGCTCCATCAACAGGGATGTAGCTGGCCAAAATGGCAGTCATGTAGACCCTGATTGTAGGAGGAGCCAACCCCGCTGAGAAACATCCTTGTAAGAACTCCAGGACTGTAGCTATTGCGCAGTTCGCTGGGTCTAGCTGATGTTCCTCACACCACGAGACAAAATGTTGCCACTTGAGCACGTGCAATTTTGCCGTGGATAGCGTTGTAGCATTCTACATGGTCTCACAACTGAGGTTGTAGATCTATGAGCTGGTGCCCCTCAGGGGCCAGACCCACAGTTTCCACAGTTCTAGCCAAGGGTGATAAATCAGCCCTCCGGCTTGAGACAGTAGATCCCTGAGGATGGGAATCTCTGAAGGAGTGCCATCTAGCAGGGATATTGTCTCTGAGAACCATATTCGAGCTGGCCAATAAAGTGCTACTAGCAGCAGACATAGACAGTCTTGGCGAACTCTCGCTAGAACTTGTGGGAGCAGAGTTATCAGGGGAAAAGCATACAGATTTGACCTCGGCCACATGTGCACCATGGCATCCAGCCCTAATGGTGTGGAAGGAGTGAGGGCGAACCACAGTGGGCAGTGTGTTGTTTCCTCTGAGGTGAACACATCCACTCCCACTTGGCAAAACCTCCACCATATGGACTCCACCACTTGTGGATGGAGCCACTAATCCCTAGGCCTCAGCTTCTGCCTCAACAGGATGTCTGCCCCACATTCCCATTGCCCAGAATGTACATTGCACTCACTGAAAAAAACTTTCCCTCTGCCCAGAGAAGAATTAGTTGCGCTTGCCTGAACAGGGGGCGTGAACATAATCCTTGCTGGTGGTCAATATATGAGACCACCGCTGTGTTGTCTAAACACATGTTAACCTCTCAATTGAGGAAGAAGGAATTTCAATGGTAGGAATATGGCTCACATTTCTAGGCAAACGAAACCCCCAACTTCTCAGCCACCACTGAAAAGATCTCCTGTGCAATAAGCCCAATGGTATGATGTTGACTGCTGCTGCTGCATAGAGACTGGAAGGGATGCCAAGATCCAGCTTTATCTTGCTCTATTTTGATAGGGTTGACCCTACGCGTGTTGGGGATAGAAATGCCCTCATCATAGTAGAATCCTTATAACCCCTAGAAAAGTTGTCCACTGCACTGGAGAAAGCATACTTTTCTGAGGTTCAACTTGAGCCCCAAGCTCTTCGTGTGGGCAAGAACAACATCTTGATGTTGAACTGCCAGTTCCCTGGATCATGCTAGAATTAACAAGTCATCCAGGTAGTTTAGTACACGGATGCCCTGGAGTCACAATGTAGTACAGATGTGGGGCAGTCTCTTCCGCAAGAGATGACGTGATATCCCTGGCCAGGATTGAGCACGGAGCAACAGCTATCACACAGCCAGCGGGGGGAACGAAGCTCAAGGCAGAGCCTGCCGGCAGGAGCCGAGTTCTCCATGAAGCATGAGGGGAGAGCGATGTACTCCACAGAGCAAGAAGATGGAGCGATTCATGGCATGAAACGAGAAACAGAGCGACACCTTCAGTGGAGCTTGGAGGCAGAACAGTGTCCTCAGAGGAACAGGATGGCAGAGCGACGTCCTCAGCAGAGTAGGAAGGTGGAGCGATGTACGAAGAGGAGCCTGGCATAATGATATCCAAGGTGCAGCACGGTGGTAAAGTGGAGATCTCAGCCAAGCTGGGAGACGGAGCAATGTTCTCAGTGAAACATATACTTGGCAGGCCAAGAGAAATCTGCAGTAGGGGAGGGAGGGTGGGGAAAGATCTTACGCTCCATCTTCCTAAAGTGTAGGTGGCTGATGAGGCTGATCCTTGCACAGAAGGTTCTGCTGCAGTATGGACAGGCAAGCAGGGTTGAAGAGTCTGGGATGGTGCCCTCTCTGGACCTTTGGTGATGGCATTACTCCAGGCTGGTCTGTCTTGTGCAAGTGACTCCCATGATTCATGGTTGATTTTTAAATCCTTGAGTGAGTCTTTCAATGTGTCCTTGAAGAGCGTCCTCTGGGCACCACAAGAGCATGCACCAGACACCTGCTCAACATATAGAATATGTTTGGGGAGTCTGTGATCATGTGTTCTTGTAATATGTCCAGTCCAGTGAAGCTGAAGTCCATGTCTTGCATGCATACAGGAAAGTGGACAGGACAATTTCTTAAGCTTGTTTGACAACCTTACGGCATTCCCACACAGATGTCCACTGTCTTCCAAAGGTCATGCTGGCCTTTGCGATCCTGGGCTCTATTTCATTGTTTATGTGGATACATCTGGAGAGAGTGCTGCCCAGGTAGGTAAATTCATCCATGCACACTAGCCTCTGGCTGTTTATTGATGCAACAGGCTTTTGATAGGGTTTTCCAGGAGCTGGCTGATACATCACTTCTGATTTTTTATGTTGATTGTGAGACCAAAGTTCTCAGAGGCAATGGCAAACAGTTCCATACTATAGTGTATATCATGGGCAAAAAAAGAAGTCACACAGTCTACTGATGTGGACTTTGGTTTTGCCTGAAGTCAATGCAGATTAGTTTGCCATCCGTTCAATATCTGAAGTCTAGGCGAGGGTTGTCATCATGGTATGCATCATTGAACATGGAAATGAACATGAAGACTATGCTGAAGAGGGTTGGTGCTAGAATACAGCATTGCTTCACGCTGTTGGTGATGTTGACAAAGGTGGTATAAAGTTTGACCTGCTGCTGCAGGCATTTCTCTTGCAGTTGTCAAGCAATGAACACCATGCCAATGACTCCCCTTCCTTTCCTGAAGCTGCACTGACTCTCTGGGAGAATTCCCTGCTTTAGATGTGTTGTTAACCTGTTCAGGAGGATCTGGGACAGGACTTTTCAAGCATTGGTGAGAATGGAGCTGCCTCTGATTGTCACAGGACTGTCAGTTCTCTTTGTGCTTGTACAGGTGTACTATGGTTGCATCTTTGAACTCCAGTGGGAGAGTCCCCTGTTCCCACATGAGGTTGAAGAGTTCAGTGAGCTTGCTGAGCACCAGTAGTCTACCATAGTTATGGATCTCTGCTGGGATTGCATGAGCTCCGGAAGCCTTTCCATTTAAGAGTGCGTTAATTGCTTTCTCACCTTCTGACAGAGTAGGAGGGAGGTTCAAGTCGTGGATCAGCTCTCAGACGTGTGTGATGATGTGCGATGTGTGTGATGTCTGAAAAGTGAGAAGTGCTCTACCCACCTCTCCAAGGTCTGGGATTTCTCTGTGATCTCTGTGAGAACAGCATCTCAAAAGGATGCCCAGCTGTCTTCAATCTTCAATGTTACCCTGGGTTGCATATAGCTTGCTCAGGTTGATGTTGAGTCTTTTGACCATCTGCTGCTTGATGGTAGTGTTCTACAGGAGTGACACATGCCTGCGCTTTGGAACTTTCTTTCCCTGAGGGCGTCTCTTTGGTTGGACCTTCAGTTGCATTTTGGAGACGACAAGTCTGTGGTCCAGATGACAGCACCATACATTGTCTTGGTGACCCATACATCCTGTCTGTCCTTTCTCCTAACAATGATGCAATCCGTGAGGTGACTGTGTGTGCATCCAAGATGCCCTATTACAAGTTGGTAAGCAAAAGACTATGTCGGTGATGAGGAGCACATGTTCAGTGCAGAACTGCAGGAGAAGGAGGCCATTACTTTTGCACTTCCCTGTTCCATTTCTTCCAATGATCCTTTGCCAGACTGCATAGTCCATGTCCACCCTGGCATTAAAATCGCCTAGTATGATCAGTTTGTCACACAAAGATATGAGGGCATAAAGATCTGAGTAGAATTTCTTGACTTCCTCTGGGTCGGTCATTGTAGGGGCACTGACAATAAATGCTTGTTTTTTGCCTTTCAGTGGGAGCCTTGTTACCACCATTGATCCACTTGGGGGAGGTTAGTATGCTTACCAGCTTGTTCTTGATTGAAAAGTCTACAATGGCTTTCTTGTGAAGAATTTGCAGCCTCCTCTAGCTTCCTTCAGTTGACCTTCTTCTGAAAGGCATGTTTCACTAAGTGCGGCAATTTCATGTCCATAGTATGTCAACTATCAGCCCACAAGTATGGTCCTTCTCCACAAGTACGCTCTGTTTGACATGGAGATGTTCAGCAGAAGGATGATAGGTGATAGATTTCACGGTGATCTTGAGATTTTTCTTGTTTCTACTGCTGAGGTGGAATACCCGCCAGCCACAGTAAACTGGCCAGGCTAGGTTTAAGCAGGCAATGTTTAAGACACCTTTTCTAATCCCTTCCTCAGGCTAGGGAGGTGACCAATGATTGTCCTAAATAGGACTGCTTAGTCACTCAGACTGCTGCTTCATTTCAATGAAAGACGAGCCACCTGTGTGCAAATTTGTGACTACACCTTCCAGTGAGTCTACACCTGTTGCTTTGCCACTCACCGATCACCACAGGACTTTGGTATACATACTAAGACTAAAGATGACTAGCACTTGACTTAGATTAAACTGAGGAAGAGTACACAGTATCAACCTCATCCTAACTTCCCAGATCCCACCTGGATCCAGTGGCAGGGCAGAGTTAAGATGGCTGGAGGAGGGATAGGGTACAGTACATATGTCAGCTTATTGAGCTGGTAAATGGCTTCGTCCACGCAAACAGTGTCGCCAGGCTGCTATTTAACCTGTAGCTGGGGCAGTTGTTGACAAGGTGCACACCACGACTGCTGCTCCAAGATCCCCTGCAGTTCAGCCTGGAGTCATAGGATGCCCAGTTACCATGTATTGCCACAAGGAGGCACTGCAGTAGTCTTGGCAGTGGAGAGGCTATGTGCAGTACCCGCAAGGGAAGTCTTATGCACTCTGCTCCCATTTTTTGCCTGTAGATGGTGTTTGGGCTAGCCAGCAGCAGCAACTGAAAGCAGAGAATGTGAGCACTGGCTTTGAGTATACTGTTACACTAAACAGATCACGCATGCATAAACACACACACAAGTGCACGCACACACACACACACACACACACACACACACACACACACACACACACACACACAAAAAATATGCAGTGTTCTGTGAACTGAATCCTGAAGGTCTAGCAACTTCATGTTTTATTAGACATAGGTTGGTGAGATTTCTGCAACTATGTGTGTGTGTGTGTGTGTGTGTGTGTGTGTGTGTGTGTGTGTGTGTGTGTGTGTGTGTTTGTGTGTTTGTGTGTGAGACTGCCAGCACCTGCCTCATTATTTTGAAGGAGTTCTGATAAATATAGATGTATCACCGGCATGTAAAAGATCCAGTTAGTTTATTAGTGCGTTTTTAATTCTGTTTTTTTTTTTTTTTTTTTAAATAACCAAAATGAAATATATCCATCAAAAACAATAGAATCTTTTGCTTTTTTAACAATAAATTTTAACATAAAAATACACTATGGACCCAAAATTACTTATCTGATATCATCTTATGTAATAAAATGTAAAAATAAAACAAACAAACAAAACCCAGTCTATTTATTTACAGAATAATCAACTATATGAATGCTGTTAGGATACTAGTAGCTTTCTGAATGAAGTAAGTTAAATAGATTTAAATTTGTTGTTTAAATTTATGTTTATGTATACTTCATGCTGAATATAATTGCCTCTTTTGAGTTGCAAAGTACTTTCACTTTACCTTTCACAGAACTTTCCTTCCTTTGTTACGTATGCTCGTGCCTGCTATCAGTGTAAATTATAAATTGACTAAAGAGCCAATAACTCTTCAGCCTATACTAATAAAACTAAATCTAAAAAGTTTTACATTCAAGGCCAAAGTAGTTTTTGCTGATTGAGCTGAAATGAAGCATGTTAAATAAAGCTCTCTGGGACTGAGATTTAATTCTGTGTGGATATATTGCATTTTGTTTAAAAAAAAAATCTGATCTGGTTGAGTGCGCATTTTGCAAAAAAGTTAGCTTGTATCACAAGTAGTCATAATTAGTAAATATACTTTGTAGTGAACCATAAGCATAATTATTTATGTTATGAGCAGATAATTTGGCATTGGAAACAAATTATTTATTCATAGGCATAGTGGTTTTTCAGTGGTTTTTCATTGGGACTTGGATTATATAGATTCAAGTCAAGTGACAAGTCAAATAGGCTAACAGTTATAATAAATATAATACCTTTGAGAACTTTTCATCATTGTAATAAAAGCAAAAATATAGACTCCCTGTCTATGCTTCACAGACACCTCACACTTATTATACTTCAACTTCACACGTCTGGAAGTGTGCGTACATCTTCATAAAATGTATGAGCCATGTCAGAACGGATTAGCGAGTATTACTGTAACCAAGCATTACATCATTCCATGTGTCTGTGTGCGATGTGAGTGAGAAAGAGAAACAGTGGTTCACATGGCGTTGATTTTGAGGGGATTTTGGAGGTCGGGTGCTGCCTGGTCCCTACTGTGCAGAGGCATGTAGGGCAGCGGAGCATGCCAAAGTATGACAGCATGGGGGGATGAGTCAGTCGGGCAGAACCAAAACGGCAAGAAAGAGACACACACAGAGAGAGAGGGAGGGCAGGTCAAACGCTCCGGTTAGTACTTGTGCAAGAAAAATTCAGTTTTGTATAGTTTAAAAAGGATTGTGTGTCTGTGTGTACAGTGCAGGAATGTGCAGGCAATGGAATGAAGGATACAAGTCATGTGATCTCTTATTGCACAGACACACCACACATACAGACAAGAGGCTCCTTTCAAACTCTCACGTCACCAATCAAAAGTGGCCATTGTGCATAAATATGCCTGCGACAGCACACACTCAGCTAGAATACACACTCTGGGGTCAGTGAGATGCACACACACACATATGCAGCAAGAAAGTGATGAAGTGTTTTCTTTCATCTCTGCCTTCTTTCTAAAGCATCTGAATGTGTGTAATTGATAGATGTGCATACAGTAGGATTGAGAGGGCAACTGTGTGTGTGTGTGTGTGTGTGTGTGTGTGTGTGTGTGTGTGTGCATGCACTCATGAATTTAATATATGCCTGAAGTCAGCAACAACCAAATGGAGAAACAGGGATGAGAGGAAGATAAGAGATAAAAGAGTGAGAGATGGATGGATAGAAAGAACAAAGGATAAGATTTCATCAGCAAGGGAGAAGGAGGAACAGTGAATGGTGAACAAAAAAACAAAGCATACATTTATAGAGACACAAAGAAAGAGAAGCGAAAAGATTGCTGAAACTTTACAACCATCATAAACAGAGTAATTGAAAAAATGAGTGCGGGCTCATTTGATATATGCCCTGACTCATTGACCACTTTATTAGGAATACCTGTACACCTGAACATTCATGCAATTATCTAATTAGCCAATCATGTGGCAGCACTGAATTGTATAAAATCAGGTACAGGTCAAGAGCTTCAGTTAATGTTCACATAAAACATCAGAATAGAGAAAAATGTGATGTCACTGACTTTGACTGTGGCATGGTAGTTGATACCAGACAGACAGGTTTGAGTTTTCCAGAAACTGCTGATCTCCTTTGATTTTCACATCCAACAGTCTTTAGAGTTTACACAGAGTGGTGCAAAAAAGCAAAAAACATTCAGTGAGCAGCAGTTCTGTGGGTGGGAATGCCTTATTGATGAGAGAGAGCAGAGAAGAATTGATAGACTGGTTTGAACTGACAGGAAGTGCATGATAGCGCACATAACCACTCTTTACATCTGTGGTAAACAGAAAAGCATCTCAGAATGCACAACACATCGAACCTTGAGTCTGATGGGCTACAGCAGCAGAAAAGCATGTCAGTTTTCACTCTTGTCAGCCAAGAACAAAAATCGGAGGCTACAGTGGACACAGGAACACTTAAGCTGGACAGTTTAGATTGGAAAAAGACCAGGAAATGCTCTTGACCTGTATCTGCATGATGTTACTGCATGTATTGCACTGCTGCCACATCATTGGCTCATTGGATAATTGCATGAATGTGGAAGTGTACAAGTGTTCCTAATAAAGTGTACATTTGATTATAACATAAAAAATATGTTAGTTATGTATACTTAAACATTGGTATATATTATTTATAGGATTACTCAGGAAAAAGATATTGAGTGAAAGACATTCACTCACATATAGAATTTTCATTCACATACATAAATGCATGTATGTGTTTAAATTCTTCTTTTTGTGTGCTCATAGGAAGTCAAAACATGTAACAACACACAAACACACACACAAACACACACACAGAGAGAGAGAGAGAGAGAGAGAGAGAGAGAGAGAGAGAGAGAGAGAGAGAAACGTCACTTTAACAGCACCTCATTATCTTGACATTCATTTCAGGTGCTCTTCTCCCTTGTTGGAATTCAGAAGCCTGTAAGAAGGTGTGTATTCTTGCAGTATATTCCCAAAGCATGCTTGTTTCACTCACTCACACACACACAACCCACACACACACACACACACACATACACAGTTGATGTTAGCTGTTTTCTGTTCTGATTTCGGCAACCTTGGAAACATTATAGTGTGGGTTGCATTGGCAAACAAGCTGTGACCACATACACACAAAGTCGCACATGCCAATCACTTTTCTACAAGCACCACCACATTTCCCCTCATGTACTCTAAAATATATGCAATAGCATTGTAATCATCATTTTAAGGGTTGCTTCACTGATGCAACACACACACACACACACACACACACACACACAATTAAACAGGGATTACTAATCAAAGCTGCTGGATCCTGCATGCACATAATTAACATTTGTACAATGTCCACAACAAGCAATATAGCACCTGTGTCTCCAAAATCACTGTTCTCATCCTCTGCCTTGTTTTTGGCACACGCACACACACGCACACACACACACACACACACACACACACACACACACACACACACACAGAGAGGATGTAATATGCTAGAATGCTACATTCATACACTATGAATGAACACTCCAAACAAAGGTCTTTCTTTTTTTCTTTCTTTCAATATGAAATGCTTAAAAACAACTAATAATTTAAATGAACATAACCATGTAATCCTTCAGCCAAAGAAAGAAAGAAAGAAAGAAAAGTACATTTTAGAGCTGCGCTTTGTATTTTATTGTATTATATTGTATTCATGTTCCTATTTACATATTTACTTCCCCACATGACTTCGAAGTGTGTATATTATGGATCATCAAACATCAGCCTGCAAGAGTTTTCTCTGACTCCAAACCACCCGCCAACACATTTTACAGGCATATTAAAATGCTGTTTCACACTATACACTTGTATGGGTGTGTGCACGTGTACAGGTGACATGGCTGAGCTTATATACACTCACTTATATACAGGCTAACTAGCGGATATATTGCCTATCCAGTTTGCTATATTCTTAACATAGCTAATTTAATAGGTTGTAAAAATATGTCAATATTTTAATTTTTAAATTTTTTTTTTATTTTATTTTTTTTTAGGAAAAAAGTAACTTTCACTTGTGTATACACTTAGGAACAGCTTCATCCACAGCATAGTTGGTTTTAAAAATAAAATTGTATCAGCCTGCAATGGCCTCTGAGCGAGTTCTTCTCATATAAGGCAGCACAGTCGTTGCCTAGATCCCTCAGGTCTCTCACAAAGGGCATCTAACATACTTCACTTTTGTATTAAATTATGATAAAATGATGGGGATTTCCAAAAGGGAAAATGGCAAGGGGTAGTGTACAAGGATGCGTTAATACACTATTTTTTATAGTGTATTAACTTTTTATAGTCTTTAGCCATTTCTGACAATCGCATGATTAACATGATTAGCCTAATACAACACAATAATACAGTTTGGTGTAGAAAAAATCTCTAACACAGATCTACTTTTCCTAAGTTAATTAAACAAACAAACAGGCAAATTAACAAATAAATGCACAGTTATATGATTTCATCTAACGCTCAAACAGTATACATATGATAATGTCTCAAATAAAAAAATAAAAAATCCTGAAACAGTTTAATAGTAAGCAACAAACAGCATATCATATCATACACTTTTGTAATATAAAATTGCATTATGTCTGAATGTCTAAAGAAAAGCTGTCCTGTGCATAACAATACGCATTACAGTAATGACTGTGCATAACTACATTAAATCATTAGTATGTCCCCTCAGGATCTCAGCCATCTGACTCATTAACGGCTGCTGAAAATGATGCTTTATTGGAACAATAATTATATTCATACTCTATATCCATTTTAGGCCAAAGAATTTAGACACCCATGTATAAATTACATTTTGTTTGTTTTTCTCCGACACGTCTGCAGAGAACAAACTTTTTTTGTTAGTTTTTTTTTTTTTTTTGGATTTTTGTTAGTGCACAAGCACTATTTATTTTTTGAGATTAACAGATCAATCCATTGTCCATTCCACACAGGCTCACAGCGGAGCCTATCCCAGGTGGTCTGTAAAATTTACCACCATTAATTTACCTTCATTTGGATTAGGAATAATTATTGATATTGTTTCTGACCCTCACACACACACACACACACACACACACACACACACACACACACACACACACACACACACACACACACACACACACACAGATAGATAGATAGAGAGAGAGAGAGACAATGTTGCTCATTCAAGAACTTAACCCTGGAGTTAATACGAATATCCTATTTCAGTTCCATTATATCATTGGAATTGGATTTGTTTAAATGTATTAATACCTGGGCAAAATATTAAATAGTGTAATAGCAATAACATATTGCAAGGTATTCCTGGTACTGTATTGTTAACTTTTATAATACCAACTCTTTCTCTTGGAGGGTTTTTATAGTGATTTTTCTATTGACTTCTGACAGAAGACGTTTCACATCATTTCAATGCTGCCTAAATGATTGTGATTTATATATCTTGGGTGTTTCTCAATTGTGCAATTGTATCACATTTTGCTCTACTTGCTTGGCATCATCACTCCCCTGCCAGTTCAATACAATACTGAAAAATAGCCATAAGTGTACTTCATCCTATCTACTGTACATATGTACTGGTTGGTGACTAGTCAATCAGAACATAATAAGAACAGAAAAGATGACTCAATTCAGTTCTGTTATTTTGACTAAATCAGTCTGAAAAAATACAGCTTTTGAAATTTTTTGTTCATTCCAAATAAGTTGTTCTTTTCATTTCCAGGCATAGTCAGCCTATCTGTTCTGCTCTAATTCTGTAGCAACTGTTACAGCACTCCTCAACTTTAGAACACTGCTCAAACTCAAAAATGCACAGAGACTCTTTATTTTTTAAGAAAGTTCTTAAAACCATCTATTTAGAAATGCTTTTAACATGCGTGCTCTCTGATTACAGTGTTAACACTTTATTTTAATGTACATATGTTAGGGGTTAAATAAGGTCAGGTGGTAGAGCAGGTTGTCCACTAATTGTAGGGTTGGCGGTTCGATTCCCGGCCTGCATGACTCCACATGCCGAAGTGTACTTGAACTAACCCCAAGTTGCTCCCGATGGCAAGTTCGAACCTTGCATGGCAGCTCTGCTACCATTGGTGTGTGAGTGTGTGTGTGAATGGGTGAATGAGACACAGTGTAAAGCACTTTGGATAAAAGCGCTATATAAGTGCGCCATTTATTTAGCATTTACCCATATTAGACACATGTAATAGTTTATTCATAAAGTCTATAAATTTGACTGTATGCATAACCAATTTGATGATCTGTTATATGAAAATAAGATATAATGAAGTGAATTATACGTTCTGATAATGTGCAATAAATGCTTTCTTAAGACCTTGTTATGTAAATTGATGAATTTGCATGAATTAATGAATGAATTAATCATCTAAATTAATATCTGATTACTGTACAGTATAATTGGTAACATATTACAATATGCATGTAGACCTGTAGATTCTAGGTATCAAATGACCTGAAGTTAATTTTAAGAGCTGAAAAAGTCACTAATACTACAACATCTGTTCCACATTCTAAAGCAGGGTTTTAGTTATTACTAATTAGGTAAAAAGCACTATTTCCTGGTTTCCTGTATGGACAATATTTACTTCACTCTACTTCACTCCACACTCTCAACTTCACAACAAACTACTAACAAAATATAACTGACTCATATATTTTTTTCCCTTAACAAGGACAAACAGCTCAGTTGTATGCACTAAACGTGAATCAAGCATTTGCCGGGTTTCCCATAGCAAGAGTGTCATTGTCTCAATACAAATTACAAAGGCTTATTCTGTCCTTATATCTATACTATATTTGTCATTCTATGTCCTTTTGTTTACTTAATGGTCCATGAATTATGATCTCTGTATTGACCCAATAATGAGATCTTTACTCCATGACCTTTTTTGACTTTGATTGCGGATTTGTGACGGCACTTGTATCCATGTTTTGACAAAACCATTAAAATATCATGAAACATAAGGGCAGAAACCACTTTTATTGTATATTTTGTCAGCAAACCACTCATCAACTAAATATTTATCTACAATGTATGTTGAATCTGTACGTGAAATACTATGTCATTATGAAAATGTCACTACTGCCTTGCACCCACTTTTTAGAGGTAGATTAGAGGAGCTGATTTGATTGGATATTGCATATTTGGACAAACTCTACCAAATTCTACAATGCTATCATTCTCCATCAAGCACCAGTAAAAATTTAACTTTGCCTTCAGACCTTCTTTTGTGCACATACACACACCAAGACCTATAACTTGGAAGTGACCATATGATATAAATACCATTGTCATACAGCCATTGTTCTATTGTCATACAACTAGTGCTCTATTACACAACTAACTGCTAGAATAACCTGCAAGAATAACCTATGCCACAATGTCATGAGGAACTGACCCACCTAGGACTGACTGGAAAGGTATTGTGAGATGATAATCGGTATGCTCACTGGGAGCAGCGGTGTTAACATTTTAAAATATAGAAAAAGTATAGGGTGACTCTGAGGTAGCAGCAACACAGATTTCATGGGGCGTCATATCTCTAAGCAACTTCTATGAGGAGGAGACCCATGTCGTGTCAGGGTAAGGGTCAGGCAACTGGCCTATATGTAGGCCGGTGTTATGATGTCCACCACCCAGTGGCCCAGTCTCTGCTTAGACAGGAGAGCTCCAGGTGTATTTCCCCATGACAGATTAAAAGTTGGCTTGGCGATTAAATTGCTGCTGTCCAGTGCAAATAGTACCATAGGGCAATTATTAAGCATAGCAAGGAATGGTGAGCAGGTTCCCCTTGAAGGAATCCTGCAAGGTCAATAGATTGGTCAACAAAAATGGGTGATATAACTTTGGGCAAAAACTCTGGATTTACCATAAGACCACCCTGGAGTCATCTGGTCCTCAATGGATGTAAGGCAAGCTTAGCACAAAGGCATGTAGTTTTCATACTCTCTCACCCAAGTGATTGATTTCTGGTTGACTCCTGCAGGGACTCCAGAAGAGACTTCTTAAGGGAATCCAGAACAAGGGAAAGATCACACTTCAGGCTCCTGGGGGAGTGTGCAATGTTGGCAGAATCAGTAGTAGAGGCAGAAATGATTACAGTACACAGTGAGGCCTATCAAAAAGCCAATGCATCCTGACCTAGATGACTGTCCAACTCTGCTAGGGACAGTGTGTTGATTTGGCATATAAAAAAACGGGTCCACTTTATGGTATGTACTGTGCATCTGGAAAGTATTCACAGCGCTTCACTTTTTCCACATTTTATTATATTACAGCCTTATTCCAAAATGGATTAAATCAATTATTTTCCTCAAAATTCTACAAGCAATAGCCCATAATGACAACGTGAAATATGTTTGTTTGAAATCTTTGCAAATTTATAAAAAATAAAAAAATAAAAAAGGACATGTACATAATTGCCATGACACTCAAAACTGAGCTCAGGTGCATCCTGTTTCCACTGATCATCCTTGAGATATTTCTACAACATGTCTGGAGTCCACCTGTGGTAAATTCAGTTGATTGGACATTTCCGGATGCACTGTATGTGGGTTTCTTGCTGATGAACCAGGCTCTGCAATTTGAGGGTTCTGTGTAGCTGGTCCATCTGTGCTGATTTCTTGTTTCTGACAACCTATGTTATTTTCTTCCAGGCTTCTTCGGCCTCAGGCCCAAAGAGTGACTCTGGCACCAACAGTAAGTAAGTATGTTTTTCAGGATTGATTTACACTTGTCTGGTAGTGTGAATAGTGACAACTATATAGGGTGCTATCCAAAAGTCATATATGAAATCCGTAAGTAATTATACCTCCTATCTGTGCAAATTAATATAAGCTGGGTTAGTAAATTGATGATCTATAAAAAGGCTTTTAATTACCAAGGTGTCACAGAAG
This sequence comes from Ictalurus punctatus, assembly GCF_001660625.3. Taxonomy (NCBI): domain Eukaryota; kingdom Metazoa; phylum Chordata; class Actinopteri; order Siluriformes; family Ictaluridae; genus Ictalurus; species Ictalurus punctatus. The sequence goes on along the minus strand of NC_030434.2, from coordinate 11,741,796 downwards.
AAACATTTCATGATGGGTAAAAGCAAAGAGCTCTCCCAAGACCTTCGCAACCTTATTGTTTCGAAAAACATATTGATGGAATTGGATGCAGATGTATTTCAAAACTTCTGAATCTTCCAGTAAGCACCATTAGGGCGATTATTCGCAAGTCGAAGCAACAATGCTTCGTCATCCACCGGCCACGCACAGGAGCTCCTCGCAAGATTTCTGACCAGGGAGTCAGAATAATTGTCAGAAGAGTAGCCCAAGAGCCAATGATCAATTGGAAAGAGCTCCAGGAGCACTTGGAGGCAGCAGGTACCATAATCACAGAGAAAACAATAGGCAATGCACTCCACCGCCATGGTCTCTATGCATGCTCACCCCGCAAGACTCCATTACTAAAGAAAAGGCACATTGAAGCTCGTTTAAAGTTTGCTACAACTCATTTGGACAAGCCTATGAAATACTGGGAGAGTGCAGTCTGGTCAGACGAGAGCAAAATTTAACTTTTGGTTGTCATGCTACACACCATGTTTGGAGAAGAAATGGCACTGCACATCACCCTAAAAACACTATACCAACAGTGGAGTTTGGAGGTGGAAGCATCATGGTGTGGGGCTGTTTTTCATTGCAAGGTACTGGCAGACTTCATATAATTGAAGGAACGATGAATGGAGCAGTTTGTCATGAGATTCTTGAGAAGAATCTGCTGCCATCCACCATCATGATGAAGATGAGACATGGGTGGACATTCCAGCAGGACAATGATCCAAAACACACACACACACACACACACACACACACACACACACACACACACACACACACACACACACACACACACATATATATATATACTCACTGCAGTTGTGAGGAGACAAATGGATATGACAGGAGTCTCTTGACAGATATGGGGGATTCTTGTAACTTGTATTTCTAACTATAGTGACAATTTGTTATGCAGATAGGTCCAAGATGCATGAGGTCCAACATGTGTATGAAGCAAGAGGATGATGATAAGGAACAATGGTCATATGACAATGATATTCACATCAAATCATGTCGGGATGTGGTTCTTAGCATCCATGGCAAGAACATATTTCACCATCCCTGACAGTTAGGAGGAATCAAATAGGATATCATTCTCCACTAAAGTGCAACATTTGCTGTGTGTGGTTTATGGGAATCTATAGAATGCTTTCCTGATTCATTTCAATAATTGTGTTTGTTGGTGTTGGTAACTGTTTGGTTATTGTTTTATGAACTCGTAATTTAAACATACTGTGAAATGAGAGGATTCCACACGAAATTCAAACTGTGAATGTTTATAGTTACAAACATATGGGAGTTCTAGTTATATAATAATGTGAAAATCATACTGCCTTGATATTCATATCTTTCAACCACAGCATTTTATTTCATATATAAATTCAACGTGCTAGTCTGGATATTATAATGCCATTTCAGTTTGACAGAATGGAAAGATGCAGTGTGTTTGTGTGTGTGTATGTGTGTGTGTGTGTGTGTGTGTGTGTGTGTGTGTCTTCCCTTTGTACTACTGAACTGACTGCTATTCCCAAGTAAATCTATGAACAATGAGTGTTCATATGCATTTTGCTTTTCTCTTCCAATCTAACTGATGCTGGCTATTATTTTGAATGTTTTGTCTGCTATGGATGTGTTGAAGGAAGGTGGTTGACTGGTAAATGACACAGTGGAGGGCTACCTGTCAATCAAAGTGTGAGTAATGGCAATGGACAAGATACCGTGGAGCTTGACTTCACACACACACACACACACATTATATATATATATATATATATATACATATACATATATATATATATATATATATATATATATATATATATATATATATATATATATATATATATATATATAAAACTATATAACTCCCGATGGCAAGTTAGCGCCTTGCATGGCAGCTCTGCTACCATTGGTATGTGTGAGAATGGGTGAATGAGACACTTTATAAGTGCAGAATTTACAATTTACCATATGTTCAGTAATATAATATTTTTTAGAAATGATTTGAGGTAGCTGGGTATTGATAATAAAGAAATTTTATTAGATCATACTACAGTGTGCAGATGGGGGAGGTCCAGGCCCAGGATCACAGAGAGCTTGCCCATGACCTCCGAGCAAAAATTATGGCTGTGAGGACAAAGCCAAAAAACATGATAGTAATTGTCCAGCATGTGGACATGTATTTCTGTGGGTAGAAATAATTAGAGTACACAGTGAGGCCTGTAAAAAGTCAATGCATCCTGACTTACTGGACTGTCCAGTTCTGCCAGGGAGTTGATTTGGCATCAAAAAGGGGTCCACCTGTAAAACTGCCACAATTTTTCCACTTCTGGGACAATACTTCTAGGTGCAGACGCAACTCTCATGGGCGTATGCATTGTCTTGACAGTGTAGCTGCATGTCTACATTTGGATATGTATTACTGTGGCTTGTTCTCAAGTGGTGCCATTTATGAGTTTTAATGTGGGTTCTATGAGAATTTAATGGTGTTTTATGTTGTCGTCTGGTCATAGAGAATATGTTTTTGCATATATTTTGCCAGTTAAAATCATATGGTTGTTTTATATCTGTAGTCCATTTATCAGCTGAAATGGATAGTGTGGTGTCTTTGGATGCTAAAAGGATGAGAGATGTGATAACATTTTTTAGGTTTAAGGCAGTATAATCCTTAATTAATTAAGGATGATTAAACTATGTCTAATCATAGTTGGTTGAAGTTACTTGTCCAATGTTGAACACATAGAAAATATGATAAGAAACAATAATATGAATTTGGGCCTCAGAGTCCTCCAAGATGTTAATTTGGTTAGAATGGTTTGATAATTTGGTTACAGCTTTTTGGCAGTTATAGTAAAACTTTGCGAATGCACTGAGAGGAGAACCATCCAGAGGGTGGGGTAACAGGGTTCATTGAAAACAGATAATTGATTGTAAGGAGATATTCATTTTAATTGAAAATTTTCAGTCAATTAAAGATAAGGGTAGTTTATGTCATCTTTCTAGATTATCTTTTATTTCATGAGGGACATAGTTTAGCTTGTGTAATTCATTTAGTTTTGAGGAGATACAAACATTAAGATACAACATGTATATTCCAGACCTTGACATTCGATCTATATTCCACCTAATCAAGATGAATGATTAGTGATGTACAATGTAGTAAAATGTCACCTGCATACCAATTAATTTTACCATTGTTTGACTGGATACCATGATACCAAACAGGGTTCAATGAAAATTGCAAACAATAGTGGAGATAAGGAACAAACTTGTCAGGTATCTCTTTGTAGCTGAAATTGTTTGAGCGTCCATCCAGGGATGCCACTATGAATGGTGACCCATTTGGAGAAGTGTTGCTTCATACAAATTAATTAAGTTACACTGCCTTTGCATTTTTTGAGCAGTGTCTCCCTTTGATAAAAGCAGTTTGATTTGTTAGTGAGGAGATTACAGACTCCAGTTAAACTGACAGAGCTATGCTTAAGATCTAAGTTGATTAATAATGTGGAACTAGTTGGAACTTTCAGCACAGTTTATATCTGGTTTTAAAGTAAGCGTAATGAGGGCAATGTTCATATAATGAGGATAATTTTTGCATTTTGGAAAATTTCTGAAATTACATTTATTAACAAGGGTTGTGGGTATTAGTCATTTATTCGGAGGAAAGTGGAGTGTTTCTTGATTCTGACTGAGTTTAAATTTGTTTAGGTAGGGAGACATTTCAGAAATACTTGACCATCTACTGGTGAGGTGTTTTTGTCTGGAGTGTATAGATTAGAATAGAAGGATCTGAAAACATCCTTAACTGCTGAAGGAATCCTGAATAGTTTCCCCTAAGATAAGTAATTATTGATTTTTCTGTTTTAATTTGTTTGGTTTTGTTTTCAAATTCCAAGAATGCCATATTCAAGAATGCCAAGTTGTTGTGTGAAGTATATAGCTTGGTTCAGATTTTTAAAGCAGTTTTATTATCACCATATTGTAACACATGAGAGTTTGTTTCCTTAAACATAACTGTCCACATGTATAATTTTTTTTGTGTATTTTGTTTGTGTACTATTTGAGGCTACGTTTAAATAAAAACAGAAAGTGATAAAAAAAAATCTTGAAAAAAGCAACAGAAAAATTCTAACTTGGATATCTGAGGATATGAATATTTCTCCTATGTTTACATGTGTTAGGGAGTCTGAAGTGATTTACAAGTTAAATATTATATAATCCAAGCATCTACTGTATGTGCCTACAAGTGACTTAAGTTCCCCCCAGCTGACAATAAACAAGTGAAAGATTTTTGTAAATTGCTTATGGTCACAAAAATATTTATTAAAATAAATATTAACTGTGAGGTACCCTGGTTTAGGTTAAAATGGTTAACACATGGCAAAGGAGAACACACCTACAGCAAATAAAATGGAATAGATTGCATAATTGTAAAACCATCATAGGAAAAATGGATTTGACTTAATGGAGGTATTACCATGTATTGTTCATTCATAGACTGCAGTGATTCCATGTGTGTGATCAGAATGTTATTGTTCACTCTATACATAAGCATCAAGGACCTTGACAATGGCAGCTACAGGCAGTAAAGATGGGTGATTTGACTGATATATATTAGACTTTCCACTGCATTTTGTATTATCTGCATATGGTTATACGGTGCAGCTGGTAAGAAAGGCCAATCAGAAAATCTACTTCCTTCAGAGACTGAGGAATTTCGGCATGTCACCACAAATACTCCACAACTTTTACGGATGCACTGTAGAGAGTGTGTTAACCTGCTGTATAGCTGTGTAGTTTGACAACAGCATAGCACATGACAGGAAGGCACTAAAGAGGGTGATAAAGCTGGTCCAGAAAATCAGGGACAGATCTCCCCTCACTGCAGGACATATATAACAAGAGAACCTACAAATGGGTTAGCAACATCATCAGTGACCCCACCCATCCCACCCATAAGTTCTTCACCTTCATGAAGTCTGGGAAGCGGTACCAGAGTGTTGCAGCCAGAACATCCTGGCTCCGGGACAGTTTATATCGTCAGGCCATCAGACTGATCAACAGTTGTCACCCAGTACCACTTCCACTGGGGCAATCGAGATAAGAACAAATCCCCACCCCCTCAATTGCATTTTTCAATTATCAGCTGGACTATCATACACACACTTCCCACTTTACTGGATTGACAAGCACTGGCACTTTATCATTACTTGTCACTTTGCATGACTTGTCACTTTATCATTACGTGTATTACATCCATTTTTTTATACTGTGAAATTTTCTTATTTTTATTGTTCCTAATGTGCATTGTGTACAATTCTATTGTGTCTTGTCTTGTCTTATATAGTTTTCTTATGCCTGTTTACCCTTCTGTCTTGAGAGGAATGGACAAAATAAGAATTTTGTTGTACCAAATACATATGACAACAAAGATCTTGAATCTTGTATTGATTTTAATCTACAAAATCATGAGAGCAGCATTTGGATATTCCAGTCTGATCCATGTGATACACCAGTTGTGATCTAATGCAACCGGTACTCCTTGCTTCTCCATGACACTCTGTAGAGCCTACTCTGTAAGAATTACTCAAACCATGTGAGTACAGGTCTTGATAATTCACAGAATTCAAACCTACCAATAGTTCTAACAGTATTGAAACTGAACACTTGTCAACAGCTTTTGCAGATTGCATGGTATCCACTGCATTTTCAGTCTTTGTAGAGTTTCTAAAGCCAGAGTGGTTGGGTTTCAGTAGGCCATACTGTGAGAGGGAAGCAGACCAAAAAAATGTAGACAAAATGTTTGTGAGAAGATTTGGATAAAAGAAGTATCTCTGAACAAAGTGTCTCTTGCTCTCTACATGTTATGGGATTAGTGATGGATTCTTGAACAGGCACTAAGACCAAGAAAAAGTTTTGTGACCAAAATCCACTGAAGCCTGTATGACTGTCTCAAACCACATTTTATTGAACTATGTGGTAAATTCAACTGTACCAAGTTAACTTTGTCTGTCCACATTAGTTTTCTTAATAAAAATGTAACATACTGTTGTGCCAGAAGTGCACAGTATTTAGATTTTGGGCCTATTGTCAGAACAGTTGTTAGGTTAAGCTTTAGGCTATAGATTGAGAGAAAGGATTATAGTTATGATTAGATTCTAGAGTCAGAGCAATTTTTAGTTTTAGATTTAGGCTTTTCAGTCAGACTAAGAGTTAGTTAGGTTTAGGCTCCACAGTAAGAGTAATGGCTAAAGTTGGGTTTATACTCAAAGGATGGAGTAATGGATAGTCTAATGATTAACTTTAGATTCAGAGTAATGGCTAAAGTTAAACATAGGTTTAAGATCTAGGGTAATGGCTAGGGTTTGATTTACATTATAGGTCAAAAAATGTTAGGATTAGGCAGGCTTAAAGATCAGTAGGTTCAGGCTCAGGGGTCAGAAGTCATTGGTACCTACCAAATCCCATGTGCTAAGTGTATCTGTTTTAGTTCCACTAAACTTTAAGGCCTCTTCGCTCGGACAGACAAGCGGAAGTGGACCTCCAGTGGGAGAAAAAGTGATCGGAAAGCCTCAACTGCCTATGGAATGCCCCGGGATAAGCCCATGCCCACCGAGCCGCCCATGACACAGCAGACCTTCAAACCCTGTCTAGCTGGGTGTGTGCCCCATGCGCTCAAGCCTCCAGATACTCCCACCATAGCCGTCAGGCCAGGCTGAATGCAAACCAGTCCCTGCCCTCTTCGTCTCTGGGGGCACTGTGACCCTGGCGTGGCCCACCATCCTTGGCCAAGCCCGCGGGAACCAGAAATCTCCTGGTTTCTTGTGTTCTTGGGGACGTCCGTGAAATTACTGCAGCCGAAGTCAGGGTCTCGACCACCGCAGGAGACTGGCCCCTCATCATCAGACTTATCCCAGAGCTCCCTGTCCTGTTACTCATTGGGCGAGACTGGCCAGGGCTTCCCATGACCACCCTCCCACTGACCATGAAGAGGAAGCCACCTGCTACCCAAGTGTGGGTCCAGTGGGCCTACCTGGCCCATGGAGAAGGGATCGCTGGGGAAGGAGCCACCTCAGGTGTGAGACACACACACACACACACACACACACACACACACACACTAACTGTTTCTTCCGTATTTCACCAGGTCGCTCGAGAAAGAAATTTTGTGTGCGAGCAGAAGGAGGAAGACCTCTTAAAACACTGTTGGGGCCAGGTGCAGCAGATAGAGGGGGTCAAGCAGAACTCCGAACAGCGACTGGCTGCTGCCTAATTTCTAGTAAAGAAGAGACTGCTCTACTTCTGGACAGACTACCGGGGGCAGCCCTGTGACCTCCTCATTGTCCCATGCTCCAGGATCCAACTCCTGATTCACCTGGCCCACTTGCATCTGCTGGGGTGTCACCTGGGGGCTTGGAACACCCTGGAGAAACTGAAGGACAGATTCCTGTCCTGTCCCCGACATGGACACGGAGGTCTGAGCATTCTGCAGAAGGTGCCCCCAGTGTCAGCGGACCAAACCCTGGAAGCCAGTATCCACCCCCTCATTCTTCTCTCCATTCCTGTCCCCTTTAAAAGTATTGGCATGGACCTCGTAGGGCCGCTGCAAAAGTCCGCCGGGGGCACAAGTATATCCTGTTCATCGTGGACTATGCCACCAAGTACCCTGAAGCGGTGCCCCTGTAGAAAGCCACCTCCCAAAACATCGCAAAAGAGCTCATGCTCTTTTTAGCCACATGAGGATCTCCAAGGACATCCTGACAGACCAAGGTACACCATTAATGTCAAAGTTAATGATTGATCTGTGCTGGCTGTTGCAGATAAAGCACCTGAGAACATCCATCGACCACCCCAGACTTACAGCCTTGTTGAGAGGTTTAACCAGACCCTTAAGTGGATGCTGTGATGGGTGGTACAGGAGGACAGTAGATACTAGGACATTCTCCTGCCCTACTTGCTCTTCACCATCCAAGAGACCACCCAAGCATCCACAGGCTTTATCCCATTCAAGCTCCTTTTCAGACAGTGCCCTTGAGGACTGCCAGACATGGCACCGGAGGCCTGGGAGGAGCAGCCTTCCCCCTTTCACTCCCTGGTAGAGTATGTGCAAAAAATGCAAGAGCCGATCGACCGCATATGAAGGCAGCCCAACAAGACTAGCAAAGGGCCTACAACTGACCTGCACAGCCCAGGTAGGTCCAGCTGGGCGATCAGGTATTCCTCCTGCTCCCAAATTCTTCCTGCAAGTTTCTGGCTCACTGGCAGGGCCAATACATAGTCCTTGAGAGGGTGGGCACAGTCAACTACTGACTGCAACAGTCCAGTAAATGTGGAGATACCCAAGTGTACCATATCAATTTATTTAAAAATTGGGTCGAGTCCACCCCAGTGTTGTCTGCCTTTGCCACTCTCCCCACAGATATCCATGAGTGTACCTTGGTCCACTGAGGTGAAGACCTCACTTCCACGCAGTGCCAAGAACTGACAACTGGTGGACCAGTTTGCCAACGTCTTTGCATCCTCCTCCAGTCTGACTCATGTGGTCTACCATGAAATTAAGACCCCACCAGGAGCAGTGGTAAGACAGTGGCCCTATCACCTCCCAGAGGTTCACTGTCAGGCTATTGAGGAGAAGGTCAGCTGGATGCTCCTTGATGGCATCATTAAGGAGTCCGCCAGCCCCTGGTCCAGCCCCATCGTCGTAGTGCTGAAGCCTGATGGTAGTTCCAGGCTCTGCAACAACTTCCGGAAGCTGAAACAAGTCGTCTCCGACTTTGACAGCTACCCCCTTCCCTGAGTGGATGAGCCCACTTTATGTCCACCTTCAACCTAACCAAAGGATATTGGCAAGTGGCCCTCGCTCCTGAGACTAAACCCAAGACTGCTTTCAGCACTGCCTGTGGCCAATGGCAGTATTACGTTCTCCATTTTGGCCTCCATGGAGCCCCAGCAATGTTCCAGCGACTGATTGACATCGTCCTAAGATCACACAGGCCATTCACATCTGCCTACCTGGACGATGTCAATGTCCACTCTTCCATCTGGTCGGACCACGTATGCCATCTCTGAGAAGTCTTGGTTAGCTTCTGAAAAGCCGGGCTGACAGCCAACCTGAGTAAGTGCCATCTGGGGCTGATGGAGGCACGGTACCTGGGGTATCACATCAGCCGGGGCCTCCTTAAACCACAATAAAAGAATATAGAGGCACTGAAGGAGTACCCCCGACTCACAACTAAGAAACAGGTACATGCCTTTTTGGGGTTGGCAGGATACTAGCATCCCCCCTCTCAGACCTCACTAAGAAAGGACAGCTGGACCGGGTGTGGTGGACCGAGGAAACAGAGTGGGCATTTCAAGCCCTCAAGCAGGCCCTCACCAGCTCCCCCATCCTGCGGAATCCAGACTTCGACCTGCCCTTCATGGTCCACACCAATGCCTCTGAGCCAGGACTAGGGGCCTTGACAGAGAAGAGCACCCAGTCTTATACATGAGCTAAAGCTGAAACCCTCTGAGACAAAGTGTGCGGCCATGGAGAGAGAAGCCCTGGCTATAAAATCGGTCATAGAAGAGCTGCTATATTACCTAGCAAGGCAGCACTTCACCCTCATGACTGACCACGCTCCTTTGCAATGGATGGCCAGAGCAAAGGATACCAATGCCAGAGTAACCAGGTGGTTTTTGTAGTTGCAGAACTTCTCTTTCTAGGTGCAGCACCGGGCGGGGGCCCACCATGCAAACGTGCCAACATGCCTTTCTATGGTGGGCCCAACCTAGCAGTAGGCTCAGAGCTGGGGGGGGGGGGGGGGGGGGTTTACTGTGACAGTAAGCATGCACCTCATGCACACAAAAGCCTGCCACACAAAACTGCCACTCAGGTGCTGAACAGACAGCTCTGCTTCAGCACCCTGAATGTTTTGGACAATTAAAAGCACATGGCTGCAAAGCAGGGCAGCAGAAACACGCACGGCTTGCAGCCAATAAGTGGAGCGGCAGCTACTCACCATCCAGCAGATGTTAGGAGAGTGTAAAAGAGCCACGGCAGCACAGAGGGTCCCCAGTAGTGGTTATACTGACATGTGTGTCCATTTCCCTTCCAGATGATGACGTGGAAGTTGATAGCACCAAAGAAGATGCTCCCTGGCCTCACTGCACCCTCAGCCAGTACCCACAGCTCCCTGGGTAATGGCTCATCCTTGCTTCAGCCAGATTTCCGCTCCCCACCATGGGAAGACAGTGCCAAGCACCACCCTCACTCAAAGACCACAAGCTCTCACCTTTCCCCTTCCTCCACATATTAAAATAAAACAGCTATTTTCTTTGTGTCTACTGTGCCTCCTGGGTGTCTGTGATCAACCCGCTGCAGAATTGAGTAGCCACACCTAGTAAGATTATATGGCCTCCACAGACAACTATGTATACTAGAGAGAAAGAATAGATGGCTGGGTGTGCGTGTGAGAGAGCGTGTATGTATATATACATGTGTGTTTGGCTCTAGGTTCCAGAGGGAGAGAAGAATAATTCAGATAGTTTGTGTGTGTGTGTGTGTGTGTGTGTGTGTGTATGATCAGCTGCCTCCAATGAGAGCCCTTTAATAAGGGCACTCGCATATCACTGAAACAGCTGCTGTCAAACCCAAATTATCTAGCCCATTTCTCTCTCCTTTCTCTCTCAACTATCTGTTTCAATGTTTGTCTGTATCTCCATCTCACTGTCTGTGGGATGCCCACTTTTCCCTCTGCTACACCTTCCTCTCCACATCTGTCACTCCATTTCAGAGAGCAATTATTTTTTTATTGGGCTATAGTGTGTGTCTCCTGTACGAAAGCTGAACCCTCACTTTGCTAATCTACTGGTATGCCCCAGTATAAATAAACTCACACACATTATGCACATATCGAAAATATACACACTCCACACTCTCTCTCTCTCTCTCTCTCTCTCTCTCTCTCTCTCTCTCTCTCTGTAACAGTACCAAAGGATCTTTCTTTATGTGTTCCCAAGGTAGCATGATCTAGCCTTCACATTCCAAGAGTGGAGGTGGCCTTGTAATGCAGCTAAAATGTAGGAACTGATTATGATCACTTTGGGTGAAAAGTATGTAAAATAATGATAACAAATTATTTGCCTAAGGCCCCACAGTACCAACAATGGGCCTTATTTCTCATGCTGGATTCAAATGGATTTATTTGTGAATTGTTTGTAGGGGCATTTACACAAGAGATTTGATATTCATAACCCCCCCCATAAGTTAGGAAATATGTTCATATAAGACTCAAGCTCCTGGGTATGAGTTAATTTACCCATAAGAGGACTAATTAATATAAACCATGATTTTTTTGGCTTGAAAACATGTAAATTGGTGGGTTACTGCACTTTTATGTAAGAATTACGTTTAAGTTTGCTTATTCATTTCAGTTACACACACATTTATTAAAACTTCTGTTGCTTTATATAAGGATATAAAATGCAATAAAATATATCCTTTATATAAGGATATAAAATTCTCAAAAATGGTGTGTAAGTCATTTCTATCATCTTCCTGTACTAAGTGACTAACACATAACAAATTTTGTATGTCTCAAGCTGCACTGTGACATACACATCCTAGTGTGCTGTGTGCCATCAGTGGTCTCTTCCTGTTGACACACATCTGCTACTCCAACACGCCATTGGGGAGGACACATTGGTGTACAAGGGACTTCTGGCTGTGAGTTGCAGAGGCACTTTTCTTTCAAGAAATACAGTAGTTTTCATGTGGTGTCCAGGATCACCTGGATACTATGCTTAAAAAAAAAAAAATCACTGTTTTTATGTCAAACTATTTTTTTTTTACCTCACATAATTCACATCTAATTCACATCTAATTTACCTCTCTAATTTGGCTCCAGATTTCAGCTCTGCGTGCTTTCTCTTTTATGGAGTTTTGTGGGCATCACTGGGGTAATGGTTGCTTAGTGGTCAGTATGTTTGCCTCGCACCTCTGTGGTTGGGGGTTCGATTCCCCCATTTTGAATGTTTTTGAGGTTTCCTCCGGGTACACCGGTTTCCTCCTCCAGGCCAAAGACATGCATTCCAGACTGATTGGCATCTTAAAATTGTCCGTAGTGTGCGAATAGGAGTGTAATTGTGTGTTTTGATTGGTTGGCACCCCATCCAGGTTGTCCCCTGCCTTGTGCCCCAAGTTCCTTGGTACAGTAAATGGATGGATGGATGGATGGATGGGTGTCACCAAATCCAAACGAGCTGTGCTGCACATGTGCCTGGTACTTTACAGGTGATTGCCATTTATCATCAACATATGCACGCAAGTAGGAAGAAAATGATTCACAAAAACTTTCATAACTCCAGTGGAAGGTTTTATTTCAGTATGGTTTATGCAAAGATTTATACACAATGTTACTAAGAATTGATAAATGAAGCACAATGTATATGTCATTCTATTGCCCCTCACAGCTCCTATTAATATTCATTCAATATTATGTGATGACCTGAGCAATGAATCTGATAATTATTTTTTCATTGTAATATGGAGTTCAATCAGATAAACTCACGTCCACCCCCACCCCCATTCCCTTTTCCCCTCCACTGGGTGGCTACAATGAGGAGTCAAGTTAATTGAGGTTAAGGATAGTGATCGTTGTCCATTAAAAGGTAATTAATAGATGTATGTATGCTTGATAGCTTATCTCTGTTCCTTCATCTACCTTGGTCTGTCATTCACAAGGAAGCCCCATCTCCTACACACACACACACACACACACACACACACACACACACACACACACACACACACACACACACACACACACACACACATCAAGATGAAATTTGAAGTGAACTTACTGCACAAATGCCTCAAAATTCACTCTATGGAGCATCACCTTTCATCATGGTAATGACCTGAACCTACAGGCCTGTTCTTTTACTCAGTCAAAGGTGGAGTGTTGGTGAATGGCTGATTCACAGACATCAAGCTATAATTTTCTGGGAAGAATTAAAACCAGCCATTATCCATGAAGATCTTCTTAAAGGTTGTTTCTTTATATATATACCCCTGTCTGGAAAAAAACAATGTGAAAAAAATTTCACATGATGAAATTTTGACATTTTCTACTATAGAAATGTCTGAAAATTAAACACTTTCCTGAACTGAAATATGTATCTCTTTTCCAAATCCATTTCAACTACACTGAAATGTCAGTGTCAATACATTGATTGTCTAAGAGTAACTGTGGTATATTGATTATATTTGCATTTAATTTAATACACAGTGTATTAATACAGATTAAATTATAATAATGTCTTTGAAATTATATGTAGATGAGAGGCAATTTGGGAGCCCTGCCCATCCAGCAGTCATTCAATGTTCAATAACTAATAAATAATATAAATAATTTAATAACTTATAAATAAATGTATAACCACTTTGATCATCAACATCATTCACATCAGTCTTTGTCTCATCACAAAGTAAATGTCAGTAACCACATTTAAATATGAGTCTCATTGCCATCACTTCTCTCAACTGATCCCTGTACACTCTTACAGTGGTGCTGAAATAAGCACTGATTAATTCAGCGAGTTGTGTTCCATTGACAAAATTTCCCAAATTTTTCCATTCACAGACTGGAAAAACACTTTTCTCTGTTTTGATGGTGATGTAATGGCACAGGTGCATCACAGCTGGTATCAGACTACAAACCGAATTAAATGCCCTCACTACAGCATGCAAATATCCACCTACTTGATCAAAGCATGCTTTTTTAAAGAAGATGGGTTGAACTATGTCACAAGCAGAAAAACATAATTTCATCATTTTGGCTGCTGTAGCCCAGGCTGCTGCTGCTTACCTGCCTCATGCCCAGTGTTCCTGGGAAAGGCTCCTTATCCACTGTAACCCTGATCAGGATAAAGCGGTTACTGAAAGTGAATGAGAAAGAGTGTAACAAAGCATAAACAGGATTTTAGGCAAAATCGAAAAGGCAAAATAAGGAAACAAAGCAAGCATTGATACACAAAATAACAATAACAAACTGTAACAAAACTTACAAAAATGTATTCTGCAAGACTTCGCGATGTGCAAGAGTTTGCATTGTGTTTATGTAGGACATGCGGTCAGATAAGAAGGTGAAATTGATTGCTTGAGTTAGATGTCTGATGACTGTGACCTCTGGTGGACAGGAGGCATATTGCATAATGTTATACAGTCAAACAAAAACATCAAACATTTATTAAAATTATTAAATAAGACTTCATTCATTCATTCCTGTTCAGTAGCTGCTTTATCACCATCAGGTTCATGGCAGATCTGGAGCCTATCCAGATCACTGGCATAGGGCAGGAATACACCCTGGATGGGATGCCAGACCATCTTGACTTGTTAAAATATGTAATAAGTGATCAACACCAAGTGAAAACCTCTACTTCTTTGCTAGAAAGTAAAATAGCAGGGTATCTCAGAGATGAGTCTATACTAATAATGCTACTTTTTAGCCATTTCTAATCATCTCCATTTATTTTCTCCATTAAAATTCATCAAGTGGTGCTTAATTGGACACTTAAAACCTTCTCTCCAGCTTCTGAAATCCAATTGGTGATTGGTTTGGGTGCACGGTGGCTTAGTGGTTAGCACGTTTGCCTCACACCTCCAGGGTTGGGGGTTCGATTCCTGCCATGGCCCTGTGTGTGCGGAGTTTGCATGTTCTCCCCCGTTCTCCCCTCCAGTCCAAAGACATGCATGATTGGCTCATATCTAAAGTGTCTGTAGTGTATGTGTGAGTGTGTATGTGATTGTGCCCTGTGATGGACTGACACCCTGTCCAGGGTGTACCCTGAATTGTGCCCGATGGTCCCTGGGATAGGCTCCAGGTTCCCTGTGACCCTGAAAACGATAAAGTGGTATAGAAGGTGGATGGATGATCATTATTATTATGATCATAATTATTAAATATAATTACATCAAGTTGTGGACTAGAAAAAGAAATGTGTGTGTATATATATAATATATGATGATATATTATTTGTCTTTAAAGACTTATTTATTGTCTATCTCAGTTACGTGCCATTTAAAGAAAAAAAATCACAAACATATCTCTATCTATAGTATTTAACATGAATCCATTTCTTGAAGTTTAACCGAAACATTATTACAGGGTGCTAACCTCCATTTTGCCTTATAAAGATTCAACAGAAATAACTCTTCTTTATCATCTGTACAAGTCCTACTTCTATGAGTGTGTCAAAAATACTCTTACAAATTTTCATTCCCTCTGAATACATTCTTCACTCAGCCAAAACAGGAACATTCACATTTACCTCCCACATACACACCTTGTACGTTTTGCATGAAGTGTAAAAAAATAAATAGAGGCTGTAAATATATAGCAGCATGAAATGTTAGAGCATTTATTCCCATAACTTATGTCATAGATCTCTTACCATACTCTGGGAGAATATATACTGTAACAATGCCACTCCACAGGGTTCTCGCTCTTTCTCTCTCCAAATAAATGTTTCATTTTTCTTCTTGGTGGGATCTCATTTTTTTTTAATTGAAAGAGTCAGAGTCATCTGCCAGGATGTTTGACATTATACATTGTCATTTACATATGACGGCCAATCTATACACAAGACGTATTTTTCAAACTCATAGTGCTAAAGGAAGCAATTTGGGACAACATTTATTTTTGTGTGTGTGTGTGTGTGTGTGTGTGTGTGTGTGTGTGTGTGTGTGTGTGTGTGTGTGTGTGTGTGTGTGTGTGCACGTGAAAAAGAGATGTTGAGCTTGGCAATAAAAAAGATATTGAATATTACTCAAATCCTGAACATTCTATACCATCATATGATAAAATTAATAGTTTATCTTTTTTCATCTCTGTTTAGTAGATATTGCATATTAGCAGCATCTTCAGCATGTTGTTAGTGTCAGGTAATGAAATTCTCATATTTAGCCCTGACCAATTTAGATTATTTTCTGCTTTTGTGGTTTTATTTACTAGAAACAACCATGGACTAAACATGCTGAATTTTCAATGAAAGTGCAGCCTGGTGTTATTGCTCTCTCTCTGATGCTCTCTTGCCAACCTAACATTTTCCTACATATTATACAGGCACTACTGCTTCTCAATTCAGTTAGTTTGTCCCTGATCAAGTAACCCCATTTGCACCATACTTCATAAACATTCTTTACACACTCTTAGTTTTCATTGGATATTGGTGAGACACATTTACTACTGGGCAGGGAGACTACAGTACCTACTCCATGGTCCAATGCAAGAATGAGAGCTTGAGAAGGTGTTGGTAGTGATGCTTATATAACTATTTCTATTAATTAGGCTACATATGCTTTACTTGACACCTTTCTTTTACATAGTACAGAAAGAACCATTCTTTTAGTTTTAAAAGGCAAATACTGACTTCAGTACTAGCTAACTGCACTTACATATCAATAAGAATATAGAAAGCACTTAACAATGCCAAGCTTAGGTAGAACATGTGAAAATTCACACTGACAGTAACAGAAACTCAGGTGTGAGCCCTCTTGGCCGGGACAGGCAGTACACAGAAACTGTGTAACTTCTATTATGGCTACTCAGATCCGCTTCGCTATTGATCAAATGTGTGCCCCAGATGAAGGAGTGTGCACCATGGTTGGGGCTGACTGTTGTGCCTTTATACCCTTGCATACAGGGACAAGTGGTGCCCTCACCAAGCTCCTTACCTGGCTTTAACAACAGCGGGAGGAACATGTCCATAACACAGGTTTTAACTCCCACTGGCCTTATTTTGTTTTTTTTCTCCGCTGATGGGGCATCCACATTGACTCGCCTTGGCATTGCCATCACTATAGCTTTGTGTATTATAGGCCTCACTGCATGCTGCATTATCCCCCTTGGCAAGCGCCTCATCCTTGTTGTTGTTAATAATGTTGCTGGCCAGCATGTGGTCGTCCAGACTTAGTGCCAGTCTCCCATCCCCTTATCTCGTATGGATGAGGCGTGTCTGCCTCAAAGGGGGGAGGGGTAATACATTAAATGCTTAAAAGCTTAAAAGGTATGTTAACAGGTATGTTAAGGGTATACAGGGTTAAAATACTCCAGCTTACAGGTATATTATGCAGTGATAAAAGTGTATAGTGTACTATGTGAATACATGGATACAGGTATGTACCTATATGATATGGAAAGTTATTTCTTGTAACTATGCTGGGGTTATAAGTAAATGGTCTGCACTTATATAGCGCTTTTATCCAAAGTGCTTTACACTGTGTCTCATTCACCCATTCACACACACACACATACACTCACACCAATGGTAGCAGAGCTGCCATGCAAGGTGCTAACTTGCCATTGGGAGCAACTTGGGGTTCAGTGTTTTGCCCAAGGACACTTCGGCATGTGGAGTCATGTGGGCCGGGAATCAAACCGTCAACCCTAAGATTAGTGGACAACCTGCAATAGCACCTGAGCCACAGCCACCCACAAGCCCTGGATATAAGTATCCACAAATAATGTACTATAACCGATGTTTCCATAACCTCAATTTACATGAAGCCATTGGCTTACTTACACACCTACTAGTTATTACTGTGCATGGCAATAATAACAAGTAAAGAATGCTGAAGCAACGCTCTGTAATGCATGACCAATGCTTGCTGCAATTGTTAAGGAATGTACAAGTATGTTAAGTGTCTAGGTGCAGAGAAAGAACAGACTGGACTTCACACCACAAGTCACCACTAGCAAGAAAAAACAGGACGGAGCACAGGAGAAACCGGTGAAGAGCAGAGATGTTTCAGCAGAGCAGTAACATCCACTGCCAAATGTGCCAGCTGATGATGTAGATATTCACTCAGTCCTGAGAGATTAAGCAGCCCAGAGAGAGAAGGTCCGGCTGAATGAGGGCATGGGTCAGCTGGACAGAGAACATTGAGAAAGAACAAAAATGAGATAAAACAGTAGCGGCAATGTCATGAAATCAGAGAGGGAACTCGGAATTACAGTTCCCAGCAGCCATGACACCATAGTCACATAACCACCTGCACCTGAATCACGTTTCTCTTAACGAACACTCATGTATATAGCCACAGTTTGCACTGCAGTCTTTGTCTCACAGTTGTCTTACTTTACCTTTGTGCCTGTTACCATGTTTTGTTTCTTTAGTCTATGTTTAGTCTTTGCCACAGTGTTTTGCCTTATAGTCATAGTGTCTTTTGTATTTTGTTTGGTTATTTATTAAAAACATTTAAAATTCTGCACCTGCATCCATCTCAACTTCCTAACATGACAGAACGTGAGACCCTAACATGGATGCAGCGGAGTTTTTCAGGGTCCAAGAATACCTGTACGAGAAGAAGAAGCCGAAGTGGAAGATTTCCAAACAGGCTGGAACCATCTCCCACCGTCCCTCCCCCATTGTGGATCTCGTCCAGCATGCCAAGTTGGCGGAGAACGTAATTCAGCCTCCTTGCTTGTCTGAGGACTCCGTTCAGCATTCCTGGTCAGTTGAGGACACCACTCAGTCACCCTGTTTTGCTGAAGACGTTGCTCCGTGTCTCGGCATGGCCAAGTGCTCCACTAGGTATTCCTGCTCCGCTAAGAATGCTGCTGTGCTTTCCTGCTCTGCTGAGGACCTCGCTCTGCTTTTCTGCTCCGCTGAGGATGTCGCTCCGCTTATCTGGACTGCTGAGGACATCGCTCCACTTTCTGGCTCTGCTGAGGACGTCTCTCCACTTTCTGGCTCCGCTGAGGATGTTGCTCCACTTTCTGGCTCCGCTGAGGACGTCGCTCCACTTTCCAGCTCCGTTGAGGACGTCGCTTTGCTGGGGATGTCGCTCTGCTTTCCTGCTAGGCTGAGGACTTCGTTCCACTTTCCTGCTCAGCTGAGGACATCGCTCTGCCTTCCTGCTCGGCTGAGGTCGTCGCTCTGCCATCCTGCTTCGCTGAGGATGTCGCTCTGCCACCATGTTCCGCTGAAGACGGCGCACCTTTTCTTTGCTTCACGCCATATGTCGCTCCACGGAGGGCATTGTTCCCCCCTCGTGCTTTGTGGAGAGCATCGTTCCTCCCTCTGGCCTCGCGGAGAAACTCACTCCCCTCTCTGGCCTCGCGGAAATCTTGGAGCTTCCTTCTGGCCTCGTGGAGAACTTCGCTCCACCCGCAGACCTCATGGAGAGTAGCACTCTCCCTGGAGAGTGTCACTTCCCCCTCAAGGCTCCGCCTTGAGCTTTGTTCCTCCCGCTGGCTGTGCAGTAGCCATCGCTCCGCATTCAAGCCAGGCCAGGGATATCATGTCCGAGTCTGCTGACACAGACAACCAAGATATGCTCATGCCCGAGTCTGCTGACACGGACCACCAAGTTCTGCCTTCTTGCTCAGCTGCAGACATCGCTCTGCTTTCCTGTTCCACTGAGGACGTTGCTCTGCTTACCTGTTCCGCTGAGGACGTCACTTTGCTTTCTTGCTCAGCTGAGGAGGCCGCTCAGTCTCCTGGTTCAGCTGGGGACATTTTGCCCAGGGGGCCAGGACCGCCAGAGGGAAGGAGTGTGTATATACACACTCACAAAATGTATAAGAAACACGCACACACACACACACACACACACACACACACACACACACACACACACACACACACAAGATGTTTAAGAAACACCAAAAACATATAACAAGCTTAGGATTAGAGAGAAAATATGTGTAACAGTAAGCAATAATAAAAACATAGCTCACCCATAATAAAGAAGTGGTAAAATATCCAAAAATGTCCAGAATAACAGTGTGGTGAGATATGCACAGCTTGGAGGCTGGAAGAAGAAATACCAGTGAGGGACTTGGGAAAAAATATTTAAATACCAGAAAGAAAAACATGAAGATAAAGGGATATCCAATGGCTGAAATTGGTTTTAAGGGGATTCCAAAGTGAGGAAAGTTGATTCTAATGGAATTTAAAAATGAGAAAAGTAGAGTTTAAGGGGAAATTTAAAAAAATAAAAAAATCATTAAAACATATTGGGATTTCAAAAGAATGAGATAATTGGGTGTAGAATAAAGATAAGACTGTATAAATAGGGCATTGAGTCTGTTTATAGATTCAGATCACTCTGGGACATCTCACTGATTGGATCTCATGTTGCTTTTTGAACAATAAACTGGATTTTTGCTTCTCTCATCCAACGTGATCTAGATTTTTACTTCAAGTTGTGCTTTTGAGTATGATAATTTATGTAAAAAGGTCATTAGCACCTCTAGTCATTTTTTGGCATGACAGAAGCATCTGTTGCTCATAACGTCACTATTTGCACTCCTGGTCACAGCAGTATAAATCAGTATAAATCAGTTACAATGTGTTGCCAATAGTGGAAATCCTACAATACCTTTTCACTGACTTCCATACATTTTAAGGTTTCTCATATTATGGGCGCACAGTGGCTTAGTGGTTAGCACGTTCGCCTCCCTTCATGGGTTCACCCTGGATCCATGTTCCTCCTGTCTTAACCCCCCCCCCCCCCCCCCCCCCCCACACACACACACCTTCAAGTTCATCACTCCTCCAAATATCAAGACACAAAGTCTGCTAACACATTTTGTTTAACACTTTGATATTCACCTGAAACCTGTAAGAAGAACTTGTTAATCATTCTCTAAGGTAAATCAGTCCTGTGAGGTAAAAGCCCATTTTATTGCAGAGGCTTTTTTCTCCATTGCAGAATATCTGGTCTCTCTTAAAAATAATTTACAGTTGAAGGATTTTAGCAATACCATGCCAATTCCACTTCTTCATGCTTCAGTGTGAACGCCAAATGGTTGCACAAAATCTGGGATCTCTATGACTGTGCTTTAAGAGTGTGCTTTTAAGTCATAGAAGGCTACCTTGCAATTCTATTAGCTTTTGATCTTTTGTAGATTGTTCTTTCTCTTTAGGTCAGTACGTATCACCATATGGCTCAAAAAGTTAAGCCTCCCATACCAGCTGAAAAGACCTCACTCTCTTTTTTGTTGTAGGTGCTGGGGAGCCTCTGATTGCTTACACTTCTGGTGTATAATTCCACCTGCCAGGACAAATCCTAGGTAGAAGACATTGTTTTTCCAGGTTGCACTTTGCTGGATTGTCAGTCTTGTGTCCACAGTCGTCTGGGAGGCCAAATGTTATAGGTGTTCTTCCTATCACATGCTGTAGATAAATACTTCAGTTATGTAGCCTGCAGCAAAACCCTCTTCATCTCTCAGGACAATGTCCATCCACCTCTGGACTGTTGTCACCATGTAACCCGAACGGCTTAACCATAAAATTATACAGTTCACCGGGAGCACAAAAGTCTGTCAACTCCCTTGCTGATTTACTCAATGGTACCTGCCAGTACCTTTTGCACATGTGCAATGTCATTAAAAACTACTCTCTCTACCCAACCATCAACTCTTGACAAATCCACACGAAACTGTACTAATCAACTAAACTGCCCCATTTGCAGCGATTCAATCATTTTCAGTTCCAACCTCACCTCACTGTTCAAGTCTGGTATCAGTGGCACTAGCACTCTGCAGTTCACAGACATTGTGCTGTGATCTCCATCCTTACTGGCTCTTCTATGAAAAGGTTTGCTGGAATTCTGCTCATCACTTCTGGTGTTGTGACAATTCTAGCGGTACAGTAGCACCTCTTCTGCTTCCGCAGTCCGAGGCTTACATGAGCAACCCTCTGGTGCATGCGCAAATAAATTTTGCGCAAAGTTAATTTGGTAGAAATTAACACAAATTGTTTAAACAACATTTTGCACACCTCCAGAGTCAGGGGTTCGATTCCCACCGTGGCCTTGTGTATTCGGAGTTTGCATGTTCTCCCCGTGCTGCGGGGGTTTCCTCTGGGTACTCCGGTTTCCTCCCCCAGTCCAAAGACATGCATGATTGGCTGACTGGCATGTCTAAAGTGTCCGTAGTGTATGAATGGGTGTGTGTGTGAGTGTGTATGTGATTGTGCCCTATGATGGATTGGCACCCTGTCCAGGGTGTACCCTGACTTGTGCCCGATGGTCCCTGGGATAGCCTTCAGGTTCCCCGTGACCCTGAAAAGGATAAGCGGTATAGAAGAATAACAAGAAGATCTTGTTATTCATTCATTCATTCAACTTCCATAGCAATTTCATCCCAGCCAGGGTTGTTATGGAGCCAGAGTTTATCCTGGGAACACTGGGATTTAGGCAGGAATACACCCATCCAGCCATACACCCATTCACCCATCCCATACACTCTTTCCCAACTATGGCAATTTGGCATAGCCAATCCACCAACATTCATGTCTGTGGGAGGTGAGAGGAAACTGGAGTAGCATCCTTATGTTTTATGTTAATATGTTATGTATTGGTTTAATATGTTAAGTTACATTCTTGTGGCTTGATGAAAAAAATCCTGCCCCGCATCTATGCTAAATCACATTACTGTTGTAAGCTCTTTCTATAGGTCTTCATTAGATAAGTATAAACTGCATTTGATACATTAAGCTGTTTTTTCCCCTCACATTGCTAAATTAGCAAGCTTAGCTGGCTGATCTGTAAAGTTGTGTGGAATTGGAGTGTGGTTCATAGTGTGAACCATGCACGGACTATGCCATCAGGAACAGCTCCAGTGCTATTATTTTCAGGTGATTATTAAGCACACAATAAAAACAAACAACTCACAGTCCTGGGTCATGATACATTTACAGTTATTCTTTTTTGCTTTTTAAGTGACTTCATTCGCCCTATGGCTAATTTCTGACAGTCACTGGTCTCCAGTGGATCTAGTCTGACAGTTGTGAAACCAGACATTACATTCTGCAGGGAGAAACAAAAAACAGACAAAGAAACAAACAAAAACAAAACATAATTCTCCTATCTCTTCTTACCAGTAAGATCTGGTTGAAATGCCCAATACATTCATAAGTTGCTGTTGTAGAGAACTGTCCACTAGTCAGGATGGTGGACAAATCAGTGAGGTAGACAGTAAAAAAGCAAGCTAAATGCATTTTGATAGTCTGAAAATATTTCAGGTTAGATTAAGCCAATTCTATAGTTAGCTTCACATTATGTGATTGTGTGAGGCTATGCTGGGGATGTCTTTTTTAATGGAATGTTAGAACTTAGAAATCACTTCCCAAAAGAATTTCACTCACAGTTAGTTTTGTTGTCCTTTAAAGATAAATAAAAAGTAAATAAAATCCATGTATTGTGGCATAGTGAATTCTGTCATAACTATGCAAAAGTACTCTGTGAAAGAATGCATTTGATGCCACAGGTTGTGGCATCACTCACCTATTCCTATTCAGCTAGATGAGCCTTCAGTAGTGCATGCCAACTGACAAAAGGCAGTTTAGTTAGTTTTTTTTGGATGGTACTGGGGCCAGAGTTGAACATGGTTTAAATTGCAGGTCATTATCAACCTGGAAAATCCTCCCAGATGCTCACATAGCATCCTCAATTCAAACTGTAAGGAGGGCTCTGTTGAAGGGCATGAGTTTCTGAGCCAAGTCGTCCACACACACACACACACACACACACACACACACACACACACACACACACACACACACACACACACACACACACACACACATTTTAAAAATGAGTGTGTTGTTATTTTGCCCATTTATTGCACTGATTTATTCCTTTTTTGTTGTTAACATTATAGCCTAAAAAGCATTAAAGCTGGAAATGTATTGTGCAGCCTATGTATGGCTGTTAATTAAAATGTGGTTTTATATGTTCTTTGCTGTTATTTGTCAGCACAACTGCAAGCAACACAATAAACAGCCCAAAATAATGATGTCCTGAATACAACCCCAATTCCGATAAAGTTGTCACAGTATGGAAAATGCTTATAAAAACAAAGAGGAGTGATTTGTAAATGTACTCTGAGTTGTATTTAAACAAAAAACATATAAAGACAAGGTATTTGATGTTTTACCTAATCAACTGCATAGGTTTTTAAGGTAAAGGTTTATTTTGAAATTGATGCATGCAACACATTCCAAAAAAGTTGGGACAGGGGCAATTTAGGACTAATAGCGATGTGAGAAGTTGAAATAAGAAGGTGATGTGAAACAGGTGAGGCAATCGTCTAATCATAGAATATAAGGAGCCTCCAAAAAAGGCCTATTTCTTCAAGAGCAAGGATGGGTCAAGGCTCGCCAATCTGACAACAGATGCATCAGCGAATAATCCCATATTTGAGAACAACATTCCCCAAAGACAAATCAATAGGATTTTGGGCATTTCATCTTCTCCGGTGCACAAAATAATTAAAAGATTCAAGGAATCTGGTCAAATCTCGGTGCATAAAGGGCAAGGCCGAAAACCACTTCTGAATACACGTGATCTCCGATCCCTCAGACATCACTGTCTTAAAAAGCATCATGAGTCTATAATGGATATCCTGACATGGGCTACTTTGGAATACTTTGGTAAACCTTTGTCAGTCAACACCATTTGTCGCTGCATCCACAGATGCAAGTTAAGGCTTTACTATGCAAAGCAGAAGCCATACATCAACACTTTCTAGAAGTGCCGCTGACTTCTCTGTGCTCGGTTTCATCTGAGATGATCAGTGGAATCGTGTTTTGTAGTCCAGCGAGTCAACATTTCAAATAGTTTTTGGATAAATCAGCCATCATGTTCTCTGGGCCAAAAAGGAAAAGGACCATCCAAGCTGTTATCAGCGTCAGGTCCAAAAGTCAGTGTGCGTTAGGGTATGAGAGTGTGTCAGTGCCCATGGCATGGGAAACTTGCACATCTGTGAGGGAACCATTAATGCAGAAAGATATGTACACATTTTGGAGCAACATATGCTGCCATCAAGAGCAGGACAACACCAAACCACATTCTGCCCAGATTAAAATCACATGGTTGTGTAGGCAGAGCATGTGGGTGCTAGCATGCTGTGCCTATAGTCCTGACCTGTCTCTGATTGAGAATGTGTGGTGCGTTATGAAGCGCAAAATAAGGCAAACGAGGGCCCATACAGTTGCGCAGCTGGAGAAATGCATAATGGATGAATGGGGGAAAAATGCTAAACTTAACCAACTGGTGTCTTCAGTGCCCAAACACTTAATACGTGTCAATAAATGAAAAGGTGATGTTACACAATGGTAAATAGTCGACTGTCCCAACTTTTTTGGAATATGTTGTAGTCATCAGATTTGAAATGAGTGTATATTTTCAGGAATAAATTAAAGTCACAAAGTAAAACATCATGTGTTTTCAATATAGTACAGGGTGAATTGAATTTTCAAATGACTCTTTTTGTTTGTTTTTTTGCATTTTCCATACTGTCACAACTTTTTCAGAACTGGGGATGTAGTTTTTTTTTTTTTTTGCTTTAACTAATGGAAAAGATGATTAGTCTACAACTTTTTTTTTTCTTTTCATTACTGGTCAAGTACCCCCCCCCCCCCCCCCCCCCCACACACACACCTTCAAGTCATCACTCCTCCAAATAGTCTGTGTTAAAGTCTGCTAACACATTGTGTTTAACACTTTGATATTCACCTGCACCCTGTAAGAAGAACTTGTTAATCATTCTCTAAGGTAAATCAGTCCTGTGAGGTAAAAGCCCATTTTATTGCAGAGGCTTTTTTCTCCATTGCAGAATATCTGGTCTCTCTTAAAAATAATTTGCAGTTGAAGGATTTTAGCAATACCATGCCAATTCCACTTCTTCATGCTTCAGTGTGAACGCCAAATGGTTACACAAAATCTGGGATCGCTACGACTGTGCTTTAAGAGTGTGCTTTTAAGTCATAGAAGACTACCTTGCAATTCTATTAGCTTTTGATCTTTTGTAGATTGATCTTTCTCTTTAGTTCAGTACGTATCACCATATGGCTCATAAAGTTAAGCCTCCCATACCAGCTGAAAAGACCTCACTCTCTTCTTGGTTGCAGGTGCTGGGGAGCCTCTGATTGCTTCCACTTCTGGTGTATAATTCCACCTGCCAGGACAAATCCTAGGTAGAAGACATTGTTTTTCCAGGTTGCACTTTGCTGGATTGTCAGTCTTGTGTCCACAGTCATCTGGGAGGCCAAATGTTATAGGTGTTCTTCCTATCACATGCTGTAGATAAATACTTCAGTTATGTAGCCTGCAGCAAAACCCTCTTCATCTCTCAGGACAATGTCCATCCACCTCTGGACTGTTGTCACCATGTAACCCGAACGGCTTAACCATAAAATTATACAGTTCACCGGGAGCACAAAAGGCTGTCAACTCCCTTGCTGATTTACTCAATGGTACCTGCCAGTACCTTTTGCACATGTCCAATGTCATTAAAAACTACTGTCGCTACCCAACCATCAACTCTTGACAATTCCACACGAAACTGTACTAATCTACTAAACTGCCCCATTTGCAGCGATTCAATCATTCTCAGTTCCAACCTCACCTCACTGTTCAAGTCTGGTATCAGTGGCACTAGCACTCTGCAGTTCACAGACATTGTGCTGTGATCTCCATCCTTACTGGCTCTTCTATGAAAAGGTTTGCTGGAATTCTGCTCATCACTTCTGGTGTTGTGTCAATTCTAGCGGTACAGTAGCACCTCTTCCACTTCCGCAGTCTGAGGCTTACATGAGCAACCCTCTGGTGCATGCGCAAATAAATTTTGCGCAAAGTTAATTTGGTAGAAATTAACACAAATTGTTCTCTTTAATGTTTTTGTTAGGGTGACCATACGTCATACGGTATGGGGGGGATGAGCAAGCATGAAAAATGTTGTTTAAACCCTTTCCAACAAAGACCTGTAAGACTTATTGGGATTTTACAAAGTTATCTTTAAAATACAATCTCCTGAAAGAGTGACATTTCTTTTTTTGCTGAGTATATATTTATGTTATGCTAATAGTGTGTCTTTTCAATGTATTAAACACTGCATTCATAGCAACACTGTTTTGAATGCTATTACTATTAGAAACCCTCCAAACCTTGTTTACAACACACCTCATACACTCACTCACTTTTCAGTAACTGCTTTATCCTGATCAGGGTCACAGTGGAGCTGGAGCCTATCCTGAGAACACTGGGCATGAGGCAGGGATACCATTCCATTGCAGGACAGTATGCACACACTCATTCACACACTCCTTCACACCCAGAGCAATGTATCTTAGCCAGTCCACCTACTGCCATGTTTTTGGAAGGTGGGACAGAACCAGAGAACCAGGAGGAACCCACACGAACATTGGGAGTACATGCACAGAAACTCTGAATAAGATACCAACTTTTTGTCAAAATGATTCTCAGCTGGTCCATCTTGTATTGATTCTTGACCTAGGATAGGACATTCTATAGTAGCTTTATTCCTTCATATGCATCAATGAGAATGTCGAGCAAACTTTCTACTTTGTACCTTGTCTTCCATGCACAAGCTCAAACAGACTACATCCTCTGGAAGTTTGTGGGACATCTCTATGTAAAAAGCAGATACAGAAACCAATCAACTTCTGTCTGTCACAGACTTGTGCATTATATTCTTGAGTCTTGATTGAACTGCTCGACCATCACATCAGTCTGGGAGTGGAATGGTGTGGTATTTATATGTATTCCTAGCAGCATGAATACCTCTTTTATTTGTCATGACAAAAAATTAGTGCCTTGATGTGTAAGTACTTTGCTTGGTATGCCTAGCCTTGAAATCAGCTGAACTTGCCATTTATTATCTGATGAGATTTCACTTTTTTGAGTTCGGCAGTTTTCCTGCAAGGGTCATACTATATCCATGGCAATTCTTAAAAATGGCTCACCAGTGATTGACAAATTAATTACAGGCACTTTAATTTTCTTCCTAGGGCTTTTAACTGGCACTTGAGCAAGATCCCTAATGTCTAGGTACTGGCATGACCAGTAGAACTGACTCACTATTCTGTTGAGTGTTTTAGTGTGTCCTAGATAGCTTAGACTCAATTCTGCGTGTCCTAATTTCAACACTTTAATTTGAGCCATATAGAAAGCACCAACTGCTTATTCCCCTCCTTGACAGTTTATCTTGTTTGAGGATAACTTTGTTTTCATTTTTAATCTGTTTTGTGCACTTAATGAAAAAAAGGCCTGAGCTTTACTTAGTAATACAAGTGATTCTTAGTAAATAAGCTTGGCCTTAAATTTGAACAAAAACCTTTTCAATGAGTGTTTGACTTGTGCCCATGTCTGTTTTAAAAAAAATTACTGCCACTTCACTGGGCTGTGCTTTGTAATTAATCTCCTCACCATATGAGGGTTTTGTTCAAGGATTATATGGTCTCCTATGTTCTCTGTTTTGGCACAGAAGTCTTGTGAGGAGTTCTTTTGGGGATTCATGTCCAATCGATTCATGTTACAGCAATGAAAAACGCTCTTTCATGATATACAGTATACTGTATATCCATTCTGAAAATAAGCTGTGACACCTAAAATGTATATGGGACTGTCTGGTCACCCTAGATTTACCAAAAATGTTGGCTCTGGCTATCTCAACAATCTAAAGTCTAGGGACAACCAGCACTGACTGAGCCTGACTTTGGACTACAAAAAAGAAAATCAGGGAAAAGGTGTGCAATGTAACCTTGGCTTCAGGCAGCAGCTGAGTATTCAGGCAAATTGATAGCAGTTAGAGCACTCCCTCACCTAAGACATGAAGCAAAATGTGTTATAGTTTACCAGTATGCTTATAAAAGGTGTTTGCTTACTATAAAAAGAAAATGTGAAGGGTCTATATGATTGGTTTGCCAAAAAAGGTTGTCATTTTCCAAGCCATCATATTATACTTATAGTAATTGTTTTTCTGGTTTATAAGTTAGATTTTTTTTTTTTTTTTTTTTTACATAATTACAAAAAAAATATATGTAAATATGTTTATTATACGCTCATGATTTTGTTTTTTATTACATATATACAGGACATGCATTATACTATTGCAAATATACATCTTTTTATAACACACTTTCATGCAGCTCCTATTTATACTAATTTGTAATAAGCTGATATTTGTGCAGAACATCGTGTAATTGTTCTGCTCTGTCTGCCTCTGCAGTGGTATATTCAATAAAAAACACTTGCTGTCCCACACAGTTTTATCTGTTCCATTTGGACTGAACACTGAGCTGGTTATTTATAGACTAGGCAACAAATTCCACTTTCTGTTGCAGGTCTAGAGGGCGCCAAAATCACCAGGAAGTGCATCAACACATGTTACAACATGTATGGTGTGACATATGTCACATTACTCTTATTTTTCTTATTACTTTTGTTGTGTGTGTGTGTGTGTGTGTGTGTGTGTGTGTGTGTGTGTGTGCGTGTGTGTGTGTGTGAAAGAAACACTCGGCAAAAACTCTTTTACTAACTCTCTCTTTTTCTCTTTCTCTCATATGTTTCACTCATCTTACTAGTGCTGCAAAGAGCAGGGTTGCCATGGCAACTGCCTCCGCCGGTATGCCTCCTCTCCTCAGCTCTGATAAAGAGTCTGGCAGAAGCCGTCCCACCAAACCACTGAGTTTATGAGCAAGAAAAAGAACGAGAACCAGAAAGAACAGAAGAAGAAAGCCAGTCTTATATAACTCATCCAATTTTAAATACACTCTCTATAAATGGTGTCTGTTACATAAAGCTTCCTACATATCTTGGTTTCCAAAGCACAAAGTGCTGGAAATGAACCTTCCTCAAAGACAAAGAAATATGATCACAGAGAACTGATGAAAAAACCAAGTTTCCATTCTGAATAATTTCTTAAAACAAAACACTGAAATTAATTAATCAAACACAGAAAATTAGACTACCAAAATTCATTCAGTCATGTCTTACATGTTCATGCCAGTGTTCATATGAAATTATATAATGACCTCAAAACATGAGTGATGACATCCAAGTGTGTGGTATCCCAGGTGTGTGGTTTGTCTCTCCAGGTTTCTGCATTCAGGTCAGAGCTTTATGGTGCCTCTTGTATGTAAAAGTGCCTATTACTCAATTGAAGAACTAATGAGCTGAGAAATATATATTGCTGCAAATTGTCATTCACATTTACAAATTCATGTTGACAATAAACCACATTATCTATATTTTAGTACAGTATTTCAACATGCAAAATTTTGATTATTAAAATTATTTATATTATTATTGCTACTGCTTACACTAATCTACTAACTATAATTGCTGTCCTCATTTATAATACTGATATTGATTTAGACTATTATTAACTGCAAGTCAAACATTTTTCAGGTTGTTAAGAGGTATGCTAAAACATAATACATCACATGCACCAAAGATTAAATTAATAAATAAACTGTCAGTGGAATTTTCTTGGTAGATGATCAGATTTGATTATATGCTTTTAACTTTGATGAATAGGGGCTATTTTTATGTCCATTCTGCAGACTCTGATCTTGGTCTCTGTGAGCTCCAGTCATTACTCTCCTTATCATCACTCCATCTGCTGAATGAAGCCATGGAAACAAAGTCAGAATGTACCAAAGGATTACTGCAGTTACATCTCTGCAGAAACCAGACATTGTAACCCCTGACAACCGTACAATCCAACCAGTCAGTCCTATAAAACCACTTGGACAAATCAGGTCAGAAATAATAACCAAGTAATTGACAGAGGCAAGAGTATGGTAATCTGGCTAAGTTCATGGTGGATCTGTTCGAGATCTCTATATGAAATGGAAAAGAGAGGGCCATATAAAAGAAGAAAGAAGCAATAAATTACTGTAACACTGTAATACGACTGATAGAGAAAATCAATTTCTTTATTTCCCTCTCTTGAAATGTTATGTATAGAGTATGGAGGGAGAAAGAAATTCAGAGTACTTACTGACAGTGAATATTGTGTGTGGTCTGGTGGGAGTGTGTGTGTGAGTGTGTGTTTGTGCACATGTGTGTAAACACAAGTTACAACATTTTAATATATGATTACCCAGAAATTAATAGGGAGACAACAGAAGGCTACTGTAACTGTGGAGGCGTATGTAACTGTGGAGGATGGCTAGGATGGTTTCCTTTGGAACTAGTGGAGGTCATGTATCAAAATTATTATGAGAGTCCATAATGTGTTAGGATATTATTAGGAGAGAGCCAAAAGATACTTAAAGTCAAATTTGAGCAAAAGCTCAAATGCATTGCACACAGTACAAAATAATGTTTTTATATGCAGTGTTTTGTACATAGTAAGAAAACTTTCAACTTGCCTTCATACAGCCAGCATGTAGATACTGCATATACACTCCCAAGAGTGACTGATTCTTTGTGCACATGCAAATATTCTGGGGTTGCCCCCAGCAGGCAGACCCATAATTTCAAGGTTTGTGATTTACTGTGCAACAGTGGAGACCGCAGGTCAAGTTTGATGGGTAGCAGGCATGGAGGACCTGTCAGTAATATTAATAGGCAGAACAATGGTCTGTTCAGATAGAATGGGTCTATCAACCAATGGGTCTATGGTTACATAGTCTGTCAGATGAGTAGTGGAAAATCATACAGTTCATGGTTTGGCCAATAATGCGCCCACATTATCTTGGCCCAAAGTATTGTTCTCTCCCCTGTCTGTGAACCACATTGGATAGTGAGTTGACTTGCTGTAAATGTTCTGATTTGTAGGCAGCTCTGAAGAAAGGAGTTCATCAGTCCACTTACAGAGCTCAACATTGCATGGGATTTTATGCTACTTTGGTGGTTGATGTAAAGCAACACTGTGTGTGTGTGTGTGTGTGTGTGTGTGTGTGTGTGTGTGTGTGTGTGTGTGTTTGTGCGTGCGTGTTTGAGTTTGATTGCCTTTAGTGGTTCCCAAAAATGTAATTTCCATTATGTTAAGACACTGACACTGACATCCTTTTCCACCTTCTTTATACTTTAAAGAGGCACCTGTCATTACAATTATGAAATGGTAAGCAATGAAACATGCTGTTTCAGTATTGGAGTTGAAAATAATAACATCTAAGTCAGACATAGAAAGTCTGCATATGAGCCACTCGCAATTGCATGACTGCATTCATAATTGAAATGGCTTTGTGCTTTGTTAATAAGGCTCAGCACATGTAAGCTGTGTTAAGTGACTGTATTTTCAGATATGATACCTTGATGGCTCTGCACTTTTTTAATGGATTGTACCCTTAAAGTGGGAATACTGAGAAGGATATATATGTTTTGTTTACAAAAATTATTCACTTTTTTTGAGTGATTCACTAACATGACCAAATTCAGTGTGTTTAGTGAATCCTATTCGGGTTTATTTGGCCCGTTTTCCACCATTACAGCAAATGCAATAGTAGTGTTAGCTGATTGTTGAACAAACTCAATAATTTCAATTTCAGTGGTGGCTGACAAAAGCATCAAAACGTAGCCTGCTGCCTCTGTCCACTTTGTTTCAGACGGCAAGATACAATGTTCTAGTGCCTCCCAGTCCTGTGCAGCAGGGGCCTGCTATGTACTAGAGGCAGGTGGTGCAGAGTATTTATACCAGGCTTCTGGCAATGGTGTTTGAACCAGCCAACTTGTCTTGTCTTTGTGATGTACTGCAATCCACTACCATGTTTCCCCATTGTACCTGCAATTACAGGCATTGTACAGTTAGGGACCAGGAGCAGCTTTGCCCTTTGTTAGGGGTACAGCCCACATTTGCCATATCATTAAATGCTTTGCAAACCATTGTGTGAGCTTCTTTATATTCAGCTACATGTCTCATCTACATACCGTACATGCAGGGCTTCAGCTCTTGCAATCAGTACACAAGCCAGTCCTCAGTCTCTTCTCAGTTTCTGTGGTTTTGAGTGCACTCTTAAGAGCTCTTAAATGCAGTCAGTACATCGCAGGATTGTCAAGTCACTCACTCAGGTGACTACACCAACGGCTGTGTAGAGTGGGAGAGCCAGCTTTAGTTTCACCAAGGCAGCCTTAATATCAGCTTGCAACGTATTAGCTACTGCTGCTGAAATGTACTTCTGCATTACACTGTGATTAGACACTCTAGTGGTGGGATATCACCAATGTGGGCCTCAATCCTAGAGAATGACACCGATTTATGTTCCTGCCATGCAATAGTGAATGCAATGCAGTACCTTTTTCCTCCTGACTGGCTTTGGTTCCAGATCTGCTGTTCGCTTCACCCCTCAATGCGACTGTGCAGCACCAGAGACAGAAAATGATGATATATGTATAGTATTTTCATAGCCTGTGAGGTGTGATCCATCACTAATGCCATTATCTTGCAGTTAGAGCAAGGATGTATAAGTACTTATCACAAATGTTCAGGTCCTATATAGTTTGGGCTTTGAGTACATCTGTCATCCAAATCCAACAGGGCCCGACATAACAAACAACTTGCTATCCTATCCTAAATTTAACAAGAGGTTGGGAATGTTACCAGAGTATCAACAGTTCACACAAGTTCTAAGTTTATAGATTAAGATAATAAGAATTAAACAATAGACCACATGTCTAGTTCAATGACACAGTCAATCATGGCAAAAACAATAAAAAGTCAAATATTAGAATCACATCAACAGATTGTCATATTAACATGATAACAGAATGCAGCCTTTGAATATGGCCGTCATGGATCCTAACTCCCAAGTCACACACTCATTAGGTGTGTTCAACTTTGGCTGCAGCTGGATGTAACTGATCTTTGAGTGTTGCTGCTTGCAGTTGGGGGAAGACTTGAAAACGGAGCCATCACGTTGGACACTTTCTGCTTCCCATAGTGATGCTTGTACTGTGTTAACTTTCTTTATTGCAGACGAAGCAGATTATATGTAATATTTCTCAGATAAACAGACATCTGAATTTTACGTAGCAACCAGAAACACCTTTCACTGAATAGGTTAAGTTAATACAGTACCTGTATGTACAAGAAGAAAATTCAACATAAGCCTGTATTATTGAAAAACCAATAAGGTGGTGTCTATTTTTTTAAACAGTTTTATTTTGATAAGCATGACAATATAACATTAAGATTACATGAAAGGGGTTCTTACTGTTATAAAAATATGGATTTTTGTGCCTTAGTGGAACTGAAGGTGCCACAATAAACATGAAAAGCACGTTATTGTTGTCGTCGGTGAGTCTGGCCAATCTTGAAATAGCTGTGTCGTCATCAGAGCTCATGCAGCCATTTTGGAGAAGCTGCACAGGCTGAGAAAGCTGGCTGCTCTCATATCGCTATCACGGTACTTTGCTGCCATATGTCACTGTTCACCTCCATTTAATCACCTGACAAAGATTAGCAAAAAGGATTAGAGTGCTTTATTCCATGTCTTGAACGCACTTCCTCTGTTCCTCAGCAGAGCAATTGGAAAGAGCATGAGTGTGACCTAGCAGGAGCCTTTTATAGGTCATTGTCATGTAATGGGTTTTGAGACAGATGCAAGTGCAATTAATTACTTTTATTTAAGTGAGATAGGCAGACAAATCCAAAACATGAATCAATAGTGTGGTCAAAACAAGCAAAGAGTCAGGCGATCAGCAACAGGCATAAATTGGGCTAGGACTAGAATTGAGAAATACTAAACTAGAAACAAGATTCCAAACCATGAAACAAAGAACGAGAAACAGACAACTTAGGACAGGACGGAACAGAACACAACAATACTTCGCCCTGAACAAACACACGAGGGGTTTAAATACCGAATGAAATCAATGGGATAACACACAACAGCTGATTAAAATGATGGCAATACAGGGGCAGAGACAGGATATAAACCATAACAGAACACAGGTGTCAAAAGTAAACAATGTCAGTGAAAACCTGGAAGCGTGATGGCGTGCTTCGGGTTGCTGAGCATGTTGCATACTTCTCGCTCAGCATGGGAGGCAATGCTGTTGCCCTCACTCTGGAACATATCTTGGGAGGTTGTCTCATCTTGTCGACCTCTGATAGGAACAGGGCTTGGGAGGCCATCTTGTCGACCTCAGACAGGAACATGACTTGGGAGACCATCTCATGACAGTGCATGCTTCCAGGTTGTGGAGCATGCTGCGTGCTTCTCGCTTAATGTGAGGGGAACTCCTGACAGTCATGAAGCCTTTTGGTAAATGGTAAATGCATTTATATAGCGCTTTTATCCAAAGCGCTTTACACTGTGTCTCATTCACCCATTCACTCTTGATGGTAAGCTAACTTGCCATCAAGAGCAACTTGGGGTTCAGTATCTTGCCCAAGGACACTTTGGTATGTGGAGTCATGTGGGCCGGGAATCAAACCGCCAACTCTACGATTAGTGGACAACCCGCTCTACCACCTGAGTCACAGCAACCCTTTTATAGGTCACCACTTGTAAGGTCATGGTCATAAGGTGATGAGGTGATGACATTGCTATTAGTACCTAGCAAGGAAGCAAGTGAATGGAAAACCTAACTACAGTTGATATAAAAAGTCTACACACCCCTCTTAAAATGGCAGCTTTTTTTGTGATGAAATCAAGACAAATCATATCAGAACCTTTTTTACCTTTATTGTAAAATTGTAACCTATTAATATATATATATATATATATATATATATATATATATATGTATATATATATATATATATATATATATATATATATATATATATATATATATACACACACACACACACACACACATATATATATATATATATATATATATATATATATATATATATATATATGTATATATATATATATATGTATATATATATGTGTGTGTGTATATATATATATATATATATATATATATATATATATATATATATATATATATATGTGTGTGTGTGTGTATATATAAATAAACGTGTGTGTGTATGTATGTGTGTGTATGTGTATATAAATATATATAAAATATATATATTTTTTTACAATAATCTGGTTGCATAAGTGTGCACACCACTACACTAATATTTAGTTGAAGCACCTTTAGATTTTATCACAACATTCAATCTTTTTAGGGTAAGAGTCAATCAGTTTGGCACATCTTGACTTAGCAATATTTTGCCATTCTTCCTTGCAAAAGAATTCTAACTCAAATTGAAATTGGCTGGGCATCTTCTGTGCGCAGACCTCTTCAGGTCACCCCACAGATTTTTGATTGGATTTATATCTACTCTAGCTCCAAAAGAAACCATGGTGGCACTATAAAGGAAATAGCATTTAGGACTACATTTAAAAATTACATTCCAATCCTTCTGAATGGCACTGTCAAGGACTGGAGTTGGAAGCAGATGCAAGTGCAGATATGGTTCAATTGGGGCAATACAAAACACTCACATGGTACATGAACAAGACCGCCAACAACCAGGTAAACACAAGAACATGATGTGAGCTCAACAAATGCAGGACAAAGAGTGCTACCAGAGACATAATTTAATACCTGTGCTCATAGACAATAATGTGACTCAGGTGCGTTTCATCTGAGAGGCACTAACACACACATTGCCAAAGATACTATATTATACTATAGTATTGTATATAATAATTATAATATAGTATATTATAGTATATTATAAATATAGTATATATATATATATATATATATTTATAAATATAGTGTATATATATATATATATATATATATATATATATATATATATATATATATATATATATATATATATATAATTTAATTTAATTTGCAATGAAAAACATAAAAATAATATGTTACTAAATTAAATATAAACCAGATATGGAGTCCTTGATAATTCTCATCTCTATATCATTGGATTAAAAATTGGAATGATCTTAACCTGATCTAGTAATATCTTGAGATTACTAACTAAAGCAAGCAAAACCTATACATTTGTAGCCAAATCTACACCATTAATAACATTTTATTAACATTTTATCAAAGGATTATATGCTTACATTGGAAATATGAGGATCACACACATTAGTTTATCTAGTCTTATTACATGAGGAAAATATCAGTCAGGGCATTTGACAAACAGGAGTCTTACTGTCACTCTTGACTGACCATTGTCAGTTCTTACACTGGTGCTGAAATATTCACTGGTTATATCATTGACCTTTCGTCTGTTGTCTAAATTTAGCAACTATAGCACATAACCAGCAACTTGAGCAAAACATGATATTTACTGCATGAAGAAAGCATAATAGTAAGCTAGCAATTAAAACATCCTTAGGCAGACTGACTGGTTTTACAGCTGTGTTTGGAAAATAGTATCCTTTTTACCTAATATGATATTTGCAGAAATACAGGCATTGTTATAGAGTAAATTTAAAAAAAAAACTTCATTATTTAGTGAAATGTATTTATGTTTTCTTAAAATTTAGGTAACAAGCTTATGTTACAGGCAAAAGAACCCAAAATCGGTAAAAAAGGAGGAGCTTTTCTAGCTATCCTTATGTTAATTGTGCACACTTCAGGCCATTGCTTTCAGACCTACAGTTTGCAGCATTCATTAAATTAGTGTAATGAGTTTTATAACCCCAATTCCAAAAAAGTTGAAACAGTATGGAAAATGCAACAAAACAAAACAAAACAAAACGAGTCATTTGAAAACTCAATTCACCTGTACTATACGGAAAACACATTATTAACACATTATTTGATGGTTTACTTTGTGAGTTTAATAAATTTTTGAAAATATACACTAATTTCAAATCTGATGACTGTAACACACTCCAAAAAAGTTGGGACAGTTGAAGGTTTACCACTGTGTATCACCTTTTCTTTTAATAACACTTATTAAGTGTTTGGGCACTGAAGACACAAGTTGGTTCAGTTTAGCAAGCTGATTTCTCCCCCATTCATCCATTACGCATTTCTTCATCTGTGCAACTGTAAAGGATCTTCGTTGCCTTATTTTTTGCACTTCATAATGCACCACACATTCTCAATCGGAGACAGGTCATGACTGCAGGCAGGCCATGCTAGCACCCGCACTCTCTGCTTACACAACCATGTTTGTAATCTGGGCAGAATGTGGTTTGGTGTTGTCCTGCTCTGGATGGCAGCATATGTTGCTCCAAAATGTGTACATATCTTTCTGCATTAATGGTGCCCTCACAGATGTGCAAGTTACCCATGCCATGGACACTGACACACTCTCATACCGTGATGCACACTGGCTTTTGGACCTGACGCTGATAACAGCTTGGATGGTCCTTTTCCTCTTTGGCCTGGAGAACATGATGGCTGTTTTGTCCAAAAACTATTTGAAATGTTGACTCGTTGGAACACAAAACACGATTCCACTGTGCTACTGTCCATCTCAGATGAGACAGAGCCCAGAGAATTTGGTGGCACTTCTAGACAGTGTTGATATATGGCTTCTGCTTTGCATAGTGAAGCCTTAACTTGCATCTGTGGATGCATCAGCAAGTGGTGTTGACTGACAAAGATTTACCAAAGTATTCCTGAGCCCATATCAGGATATCCATTACAGAATCATGATGGTTTTTCAGATGTCTGAGGGATCTCAGATCACACGCATTCAGAAGTGGTTTTGACCAAGATTAGACTGGAATTCTTGAATCTTTTAATTATATTGTACACTGTAGAAGGTGAAATGCACAAAATCCTACTGATTTGTCTTTGGGGAATGTTGTTCTCAAAGTGTTGGATTATTCGCTCATGCACCTGTTTGCAGATTGGCCCATCCTTGCTCTTGAAGGACTAAGCCTTTTTTTGGAGGCTCCTTATATACTATGATTAGATGACTGCCTCACCTGTTTCACGTCACCTTCTTATTTCAACTTCTCACATTGTTATTAGTCCTAATTGCCCCATCCCAACTTTTTTTGGAACGTGTTGCATGCATCAATTACAAAATAAACATTTAGCGTCAAAAAACTATGCAGTTGATTAGGTAAAACATCAAATACCTTGTCTTTATATGTTTTTTTTTTCCGTTTAAATACAAGTCAAAGTACATTTAAAAATCACTCTGCTTTGTTTTTATTAGCATTTTCCATAGTGTTCCAACTTTTTCAGAATTGGGGTTGTAATCTGAACAAATATCAATTTATACCTCTTCTAATATGAAAAGCTGTGACTGAGTTGTGGCACTGCAGGAACTATGCCAGTGATACAATATAACCCCTAAAGTATGCCCATTTCTACCAAACCATAAACCATCAACCAAGAAGATCAACAAAGGGTTAGGCCTGCCTGGTATGGTCATGAACTGCCTTTTGAAGTTCACTTGATTGGTTATCTGCAAGACTGACAACCTGGTTGGGCATTACACACCTAAGACTCCAAATCGCTGCTGTTATATCACCAAAAACTCTTTCCTTTCAAACACATCAAATCAGAAAATTGCTCAGGACATTCTTAACCTTCTTTTTCATGTACAGTATTGTTGGTGTGATAATTGCATACTCCCTGAATGCATAATCCCTATGTTCTTCACAATGGCACAGGGAACCCAACAACTAGGTCATGCTTGGTGTCATGTGGGTTGTAAAATGATACTTGGAACATTGGAGTAAGTTCCATGAATGCACAACACAATAGGTTCATAATCTAGACATTTTATAAACAGGCTAAATGTTGTACCCAGTGTGCAGTCATTGGTGGATTGTGAATTGGAATTCCACCCAAGACTTCCCTTTGAACACAAACAACCAAGCAGCACCACTGAATAAGGATCAGTCAGGATCACTATCCTGTCTCATCATACCTCAGTATAAAACAAAAAGTCAGAAATATATGTTAGTTAGGCATTAAATTTCAATCCACCTGGATCTCTGATCATCAACTTTAGAGTTGTGTTCCCAGATCAACCTCAGCCAAGTCTCCACTGTTGCAAGATGCAAGATGTTGCAACAATGTTGCAAGATGCAAATGCATGAGAACTTTCTCTGTGAATTCCCCCAAAGAACTGTGCACAGTTAATCATGAGGCATTGTCCACTGTCCCACGGTAAGATGACTCAACTGTGGCTAGAGCTCGACTTTCTGCACAATTCCTATTGATAACTCTGTCCACACAGACTCCTCCTGCAATCTCTAGAGAAGCAGACTCAATGCCACAATATCTGTTGAACTGCACCACACTGAGTTCCAGGACTCTCTCTTTCTGCAATCTATAGTGATGCTATGGCTAACTACATTGAAGTCGCTTCACGAATCAGCACCAAGCAATGAGACATCATCAGAACATAACTACAAAACTATTTGTTGTTTTGTTAACATGTTCCTTAATAGATTATCTGCACTTGCATCTGCCTACATGATCATTCTATCATTGCATGATAGAAACATTGGTTGAAAATATGGATGCAGCAGATTTTTTTCAATGCCTGTGGGATCAGGGTGAACAAATCCGGGAGAATCAAATGCAGATCAACTGGCTTGAGGCTCTCCTGGACCAGCTCATGGCTAGGCTTGATGTCATGCGATTCATCAGGGAATGATTTTTGTGGTGGAGGTGGGCAGGCTCCCAGTTGGGCTGGAGAAGTTTCCCACTCTCCCTGCCCCACAGAAGACACCACTACAGATCACGGCATCGCCATGGGCATCACTCTGTCTCTGTGATCCGCCTTGGAAGTTATTTTGTTTTAACATTGCTCCCCCCTCTTGCTTCATGGAGAAGGAAGCGACTCCCTCTGGTCTCGCAGAGGACATTCCCCCCCCCCCCAGCAATACCTTGAACTTCAACCCCCCCACCCCCAACTGGCGGAGGTCATGCCACCCCTTATCCATGTGGAAGAGATCGCCCATCTCACCACAATGTGGAAGATGTCGTACTTCCTTTTGGCTACACTCAGGGTATCGCTCCCGAGAAACTTTGTCAGCCTAGGGGACCGTATCAGCGCACAAACTTCTTGCATGGTTGTCCAGGACTCCCTCTTGACTGTGTTTTGTGTGCTGGGAGCTGCATGTTAAGGGGGTAGGGGTTGGGGCTCTCTGTCATGATAGCCCCAAAAGGGTGCTGAAATACAATACCCATCAGCTCCAGCATGTCACATGTCTCAAGCACTCCTACCTGTGTCGGTAGAACTATATACAGTAGAACTATATATAGTTCTAGCTTATCCGCATCTAGTTGTCAAGCTTTTGTTTAGATACTTGTATTATCGTGTATGCCACCATATCATCCATAGTCTGTATGTTCGTGCCTCATATCCACAGTTTATGTGTAGTATCCTTGTATTTTTGATGTTTTGTTAACATGTTCCTTAATAAATAATTTGCACTTGCATCTGCCTTCATCTCCATTACGCAACACTACCTTACATATGTTACATTCACTATATTTGTATATATTTCCCACTGCCATATTTTGTGTTATGTTGCTATATATATTTCTTTTTATTATTGTTATACTTTGTATGTTTTACTTGTTTGATTACAGGTGGAAGTTACTCATCCAACATCATCATTATTATGTCCTTCACCTCTCCTTTAATCTCTGCCTTTTTCTATCTCTTTTAAGCCATTATCAGACAGGAAGCTCCAACCAAGCCTCCTTCCCCAGTACTTTCATTCATCTCCTGAAAAACAATAGGTGGATGTTTGTAAATAGTATATTATCACTAAACATCATCTAAGATCTTTTTTTTTAATAATGATATTAAATATGTTGCAAAATGTGTCCTCACTTCAGGAAACATGCTTATATAAAGGAATTTTATTGCATTTTATATGTAGTAATGGAATGACTCTGGCTCCCAAAAATATCAACACAATTTAAATATACAGTAGGTCTCAAACTACATATAATTCTTCAGTAACGTCACACAGAATGATTTACTCTGTACAAATACATATATGCTTGTGTATGTGTACATTTCTATAGCAAATAGTGAAATTTCTCCAAAATCATCTGAGAGACTGATATACTCCTACAGAAAACATTTACAAAGTTATTATTCCTAAATGTTACGTTACCAGGTGGGAGGCAAGCGCGGGCCAAGCAGTGACAGAAAGGCGAGGGAAGCGTGAAGCGCAAAGCACACTAGTCCGAAGCAATAGAAGGAATCCAAGACGAGATCCGGGAATCGTAAGTCGTAAACGAGGCTAGGGTTCTTAAACCATGAAAGTCCGAAGCGTAGTAGGAAGCTTGGTAACTTACTCGCGTTTAGGGAAAACTGAGCGTTACTTCACGCCGTGCTGTAGTTAACAAGGTCTTAAATAACCTTGGGTGGCGCACAGGTGTTGGCACTCAGTACTCCAGCGAACTTGAGCATGGGCGTGGCTGGGATATGTAGTCCATGCCGGCTCGGTGGCCACGAGTTCGCTGTGATGTAACAGAGCCCCCCCCAAAGGGCTCACTCCGGGAGCTGAACTCCTCCGAGGCCGTCCTCTCCTCGGGGGTGCCTTGTCTTTCTGGATGAGCCGCATGGAAGTTGTCATGCAAGCTTGTGTCCAGAATATCCCAGGATGGGACACTGATCCTCTGGGCCGTAACCCTCCCAATCCACCAGATACTCAAGTCCCCCTATCCTGCGTCTGGAGTCCATGATCTCCTGGACACGGCAAGCTGGGCGGCCCTCGATCTCTAACGGGTCCGGCGGGGCATTCTCCGGAAACGCTATGGCTAAGGGGTCCGATGCCACCGGCTTGAGGAGGGAGACATGGAATGAGGGGGCAATGCGGCTGTGTTTGGGGAGGTCTAGGTGGTAAGTGACCTCGTTTACCTGTTTCAGGATCCGGAAAGGCCCGGCATACTTAGGTCCTAGTTTGCTGCCTGA
Organism: Ictalurus punctatus; assembly: GCF_001660625.3. Classification (NCBI taxonomy): domain Eukaryota; kingdom Metazoa; phylum Chordata; class Actinopteri; order Siluriformes; family Ictaluridae; genus Ictalurus; species Ictalurus punctatus. The sequence continues at coordinate 11,699,161 of NC_030434.2, read as the reverse complement.
GAGAGGTGCCTTGAGGTTCCTCGTTGAAAGCCACTCCCTGTCCCCTGGCTGGTAATCGGGGTGAGTCCCGCGGCGCCTGTCCGTCTTTCGTTTGGCGGTGCGGGAGGCCCGTACCAGCTGTTGATGGGTGCGTTCCCAGACCTGCTCGCTGTGGCGAAACCACTCGTCCACTGCCGGGGAGTCAGTGGGTGGCGGCGTTCCAGGGGAATAGCGGCGGCTGATAGTGGAAGTGGAGGAAGTGACTCCTTTTCTCCGGGCTGGTGGCACAGAAGGTTCGGAGGAACAGGAGGATCTCCTGATTGGCCCTCTCTGCCTGTCCGTTGGCTTGCGGGTGGTAGCCAGAGGTGAGGTTAACGGAGACCCCCAGCTTCTCCATGAAGCTGGCCCAGACTCGAGACGGGAACTGGGGGCCCCTGTCGCTCAAGATTTCTTCTGGGATGCCAAAGTAGCGGAACCCATGTGGGAACAACAGGTCAGCCATGGCGAAGGCAGAGGGAAGGGCCGGCAATGGAATCAAGCGCAGGGACTTGAAAATCGGTCCACGACCACTAGTATAGCCGTGTTGCCTTGTGATTCAGGCGGGTCCGTTAGGAAGTCCAGAGCCAGATGGTACCACAGACGTGCGGGTATGGTGGAGCAGGAGGACACGATACGCTGTACCTCCCTGGGCATGTGGGGCCACCAATATTTTTCGGCTAGCAGTTTGTAAGTGCATTGGGCCCCCAGGTGTCCCGTCGCTCGCGTCATGTGAGCCCAGGTGACAAGCTCCATGCGATAACGTTCTGGCACGAATTGCTTCCCTGGGGGACAGGCTGCTGGGATTCGTGACCTGGGGAGGTGAGCTAGGGCTTGGTCCAGGGCCCACTCAATGGCATCCACAATGTAGGAGGGGGGTACGATGTACTTCTCCTGATCTGCCAGGCCCTTGGGAGAGTGGATGCGGGACAGAGCATCAGCCTTCGTGTTCTTAGTCCCTGGCCTGTATGACAAGGTGAATTGAAACCGGGAGAAGAACAAAGACCAGCGTGCTTGGCGGGGTGTGGGCCACTTAGCCGTCCTCGGGTACTCGAGGTTCTTGTGATCAGTGTAGATCATGAATGGGTGGTTGGCACCCTCCAAACAGTGTCTCCACTCCTTGAGGGCCAATTTGACGGCCAGGAGCTCCCGGTTCCCCACATCATAATTACGCTCCGCCAGAGACAGTTTTCACGAGAAGAAGGCCACGGGGTGCAGCTTGGGTCTGTCCCCGAACCTCTGAGACAGGATGGCCCCCACTCCCATGACGAACCTCCATGACGAACGGTCTGGAGGAGTCCGGGTGTCGGAGGATGGGGGTAGTGGTAAACGCCCGCTTAAGCCTCTCCAGGGCCCCCTGGGCGTGAGAGGTCCAGGCAAGGCACTGAGGTTTCCCCTTTAGGAGGGACATCAGAGGTTGTGCGATCTTGCTAAAATCTCGGATGAACCGCCGATAAAAGTTTGCAAAGCCCAGGAAGCGTTGCAGCTCCTTGACGATTCGGGGTATGGGCCACTCCACCACTGCCCTCACCTTGCTTTGGTCCATGGCAACCCCCTCCGGACTGATGACATATCCCAAAAACGTGATGGTGCATTGGTGAAATTCGCACTTCTCGGCCTTCATGTACAGCTGGTGTTCCATCAAGCGGAACAGCACCTCTCTGACCTGCTTGATGTGTTCCTTCAGGGACATTGATTAGATCAGTATTTCGTCAATGTACACGACGACGCAGTGCCCCAATAGATCCCTCAGGACGTCGTTGATGAGATTTTGGAACACTGAGGGAGCGTTAGCGAGTTCATACAGCATGACCAAATATTCATAGTGCCCGGAAGTGGTGCTAAAGGCCATTTTCCACTCGTTGCCCTCCCTTATGCGGGTCAGATTGTACACACTGCATAAGTCCAGCTTCGTGAAGAAGGATGCGGACCTCAGCTGCTCAAGGGCTGCGGGCACTAGTGGCAGGGGGTAACGGTACTTAACGGTCACCTGGTTGAGACCCCTATAGTCGATGCACGGTCGCAGACCCCCTCCCCTCTTCTCCACAAAGAAGTACCCAGTGGACGCGGGTGACGTGGACGGCCGAATGTACCCCTGTTGGAGTACCTCTTGAATGTATGCGTTCATGGCCTGCTGTTCTGCTTGGGAGAGTGGGTACACTCAACCCCGTGGTGGGCTGGCTCCGGGGGAGGAGGTCTATGGTGCAATCATAGGCCCTGTGTGGAGGTAGGCCACTTGCTCGTTCCTCACTGAATACCTCACGGAGGTCATGATACTCTGATGGCATGGTGACAGGGACAGGGCACAAGGGGCTCTCCACTGTGGTGGCGGCTACTGGAGCCGTGGGGCCCATCAGACAGTGACATAGGCAGTAAGGGGACCACCTGGTTACCTGTTTGGCTGCCCATGATATCTGTGGGTCATGGCGCTCGAGCCATGGTAAGCCGAGAATGATGGAGTGACGAGTAGATACCATGACATACAGGACGATTGTTTCATAATGGAGGGTACTGGCTTGCATGGTGATTGGGGCTGTACGATGTGAGATGACCCCGCCTCCTATTGGGGACCCGTCGATGGAGTGCACCTCATTTGGCTGGAGCAAGGCTTGGATGGGGAGGCCGAGGGTTTGAAGTGCTTAGCTACCCCCGAGTCGATGAGCGCTGAAAGCACAAAGGATTTCTCTGAACATTCAAGCAGCACGGGTAACACAAAAGAACCTGGTTTGAGTAATTGGAACGCACTCACCCGGGGACAAGGGGGCTCGTTGGTCATGCCCTCCTTGGTTGATCGTGGCATTCTCTGCGGGCACTGGCAAACGACGTGGGTGCTCTCCCCACAGTAGAAGCACCGTTCCTCTCTGTGTCGTCTCTCCCTCTCCTCCTCACGGATCCGGGCCCGGCTGAGCTGCATGGGTTCTGCTGGAGGTAGCGGCTTGATGGGTATGGGATTCCATGGCGCGGGGCAGTTAGTGCTGTACCAGCCGTACCGCCAGGTCGATGAACTCATCGAGGGTCAGCTGTTCACCCCGGCACGCTAACTCTCGAAGCAGCTCGGGGTTGAGGCCCGATGGAAATCAGTCTTTAGTGCGGGCTCATTCCACCCACTCCTTGCAGCAATGGTACGGAACTCCAGGGCGTAATCCACCACGTCGCGGGGCGCTGTGTGATAGTAAGGAGCTCCTGACCGGTCTCCCAGCCGTCTGGGGAATGATAGAATGTGCGTTGGAAGTGGGCGAAGAACTCCGTTAGCAAGGGTTTGACCATGCCTCCTCGCGCCCACTCTGCCGTGGCCCACTCCAGGGTGTGTCCGGTGAGTAGCTCTATGAAGTGTGCCAACCGGCGCGCCTCCGGCATCTCCGGATTGTTCTCAAAAAACAAAGTGCACTGAAGTATGAAACACCTGCATCGGTCAGGCTCGCCAGCATAGCACTCTGGTGTCGGCATGGGTGGGTAGTGCACAACCGGCGGGGCTGGTGCGAGTTCCGCGTGCGCAGCTCAAGGAGGGTCACGGTTTGCCCCTCAGTGACGCGGAGATGCTCCAGTTGTTCGGTAAGGTGTGATATCTGCTCGTGCTGCGTGCTCATCACATGACTTTGTTCCTGACCAGCGCATGCCCAATCTGGGTCGCCCACTGCCTCCATGATAGGCAAAGTAAACTGTTACGTTACCAGGTGGGAGGCAAGCGTGGGCCGAGCAGTGACAGAAAGGCAAGGGAAGCGTGAAGCGCAAAGCACACAGTCCGAAGCAATAGAAAGAATCCAAGACGAGATCCGGGAATCGTAAGTCATAAACGAGGCTAGAGTCCTTAAACCACGAACGTCCGAAGCGTAGTAGGAAGCTTGGTAACTTACTCGCGTTTGGGGAAAACTGAGCATTACTTCGCGCCGCGCTGTCATTAACAAGGTCTTAAATAACCTTGGGTGGCGCACAGGTGTTGGCACTCAGTACTCCGACAAACTTGAGCGCGGGCGTGGATGGGATATGTAATCCACGCCGGCTCGGTGGCCGCGAGTTCGCCGTGGTGTGACACTAAAGATGGTTCCACATGTTACTGACATGTACTTATTTTTCCTACCTTTTTCCTGAATGTTGGTTTACTCATTGCAGTTGAAGACTGGAAAATTACCTGATCTTCATCTGTCCAGTTTTGGTGAGCCTATGCTCATGATGGCCTCAGATTCTTGTTCTTGGCTGACAGGAGTGGGACCCAATGTGCTCTTCTGCTATTGTAGCTCATCCACCTCAAGGTCTGATGTTTTGTGCATGCTGAGATGCTTTTCTGCTCACCACAGTTGTAACGTGTCCTTGAGCTGTGGAAAGGTGCTATATAAATAAAACATATCATTATTATTTATTATTATTCAGCTTTACAATGATATTTCAACTGAAATGTATAGAATTCAAGAACTGTGTGCAAAATGGCACTGTGCCAAAAAAATTGACATTGTGTCCTCATTGCAAATGCAGTGCGAGTTTGCTTATTACTGTTGCTAGCAAGTTAATATTAATATATCACAAAACCATTCCCTAGCAGCAAATTTGAATCATCTAATGAAAAATCATGTACTTTGAAGTAGCTTCAGAAAGAGCTTCACTCAGCTGTGAATGATGTTGACACGTCTCTGATGTTGACATGTCTCATAATTAATATATTAATTATAACTAATTACATAAGACACAATACCCAAGCCTCTAAAAATGCTCTCTTACAAACAAACAAAATAGTAACCCCATGAGCGGTATTAAAAATAATCCCACAACAATCACTACTTGAGACAAATTATGAACGTGATCAGTGTTAATTATTATTATTTTGTCTTCTGGGAAACATGTAAATATCTTGCTTAGCTTCTGAAGGGCAGTATTAAATGAAAAAAAATATATCTTTAAACAAAATAAGAAGAATCATTGATTACACCGATCATCCTGTTCAAAAGTTTAGCACCCCCTCCGCCGCTAAAAAGATTTTGCAGATTCTGCAAGGGGTAGGTAAACTTTTAAGCACAACTGTATTTCTGTTGAATAAATGATAAATAAAAAGTTTACTTTCATTGTAGTTTTGTTCACGTATATCAACTTCATTAATAGACACTGTTTCAAAGATGATCAAATGTTTGCTTGTCCAAATATGTCAAAAAAGCCAACAATTGCCATGGGGTATACTTATTATTTCATATTTTTGTCTTTGGCTTGAGTTTTAGAAGGAATAAATAGAGATTATCCTATTCAGTGACCTTGTTATTCTGTTCACTATTGTTTTTGAACATCAGTATATCAACGCACAGACAGAATGAGAACCATGGCATAGAAAAAGAAAGAAATATATGTTAAATGTAACATTTGTTTTTATAATTCTGTTGATCTCCTCTGTCATTCACAGCTGATTGGAAGGACTCTGTCTGAATTTGGCAGATGGTTGTAATTGATGTAGTCGCTATAATGTTAACATAATGATGATGAGTGCTTCTGCTTTTCTGGTTTTTTCCATTATAAATGGGCAGATTTTCAGTACAGGCTGATTACTGAATGCTACCCTATAAATAACACAGCATTACAATCTCTCTCTCACACACACACACACACACACACACACACACACACACACACACACACACACACACACACACACACACACACACACACACACACACACACACACACACACACACACACACACACAGGGGAATGGCTTCACTCACCTCATTAAGAGAGAAACAAAAAGGTGCATGTGTGTGTGATCCATTCATTATTAACACACAATTTTTTTTTCTTTAATCGGCAAGGGCTAAGCTGCCTACTCAGAGCAACCATTACTGAAAGAGAAAGGAAGTGTGTGTGTTTGTGTGTGCGTGTGAGTGAGAGAGGGAGGAAGAAGAAAAAGAACACAATGATATATAAAATAATAGCACAAGTAAAACTAGAAAATAAGTGATATTAGACTTGAAAAGAGATGGGGGACAGAGGAAGACAGAGAGGCAGGAGACAGAAAGAAAACGAGACAGAAAAGAGAAATACAGAGTGAGGAGGGAGATAGAGAGGAAGGGAAGGAATGCTCAGACAGCTCTGAAAACAATGACTGCCATAGATAAAGCAGGTGGCTGCAGTAATTGCTTCCACAAAATAATGAATGAGCTACGGGCCATCTGACGGAATAGGAAATATTCCTTGCTTCTTATCCCCCCCTCCCCCTCCTGCACACTCGCTCTCTCTCTCTTCCTTTTTCCCTATTTTCCCTATCTCTGCTTCTTATCTATCGCAATAGTCTCTCCTTTCCAGTAAAAAAAAAAAAACAATCAGATTAATCTCACCTCATTCTCTCATTTCCACACAGTGCTATTGTCTCATTATTGTTCTTTAGAGAAATCACAGTTTTTGTTCTTGAGTTGCAATTTTCATATTTCAGAAATTGATTCAGGCAGACTCACCACTTGAAATTGAGTGTGATATGGAATTTTTTATCCTGAATTTCATTACAGGTAAAATAAATAAATAAATAAATAAATAAAACAATAAAGTTGTCTAGGCCTTTAGTATATTATACCATAGATGTAAATGAAATAGTGTGGCTATTACATTAAAGAGCATATTAAAATAAATAAAGAGCTTTCAACAATAGTGTATGAAAGCAGCTTAATATGTCCAACATATAAACTTCAGCCATTACCAAAATCATCACAGCTACATGACTGATGATATGTTCTCTTTAAGCAATATCTCACGAACAAGACTGTGTTTATACTATATATTTATTGGTTATACTGAATAATGCCTATGTTGTATATAATCGCATGACTGTGAGTGTGATATTGCTTTTATACAACAGAAATTTATACTAAGTGTCATTTGGGACACAATATACGCAAGCGTTCTGTTTAATTTGCACGAAATAGATCCCGAAGAAGATATACTTACCGATAGCCTGCTGGCTAGCTCACAATAATTTGTACGTTCCCATTAAAAGGTACTTCCTGTAAAATTGGTATCCTTTTTCATCTTCATCTGACAAGCTTTTATACAGATGTGGCCATTAGAAATGTGCGTTGAAGGAAATGCGATCCTACGATTTCATGCAGTATCATGCATGTGCTGCGGGCACAGGAAATACAGGACCAGTAGGAGGCAGTCATGTTTCATTTGAATAAACATGGCTTGCTAGTAGATACAGTAGTTCTGCCTAGACATATACTGTATACACATATATATTATTTTACCAACCAACCAATGCTGTTTCTTGTACTTAAGCCCATGATCTGCTTGTGCTTGGCCCGCGGATCTGTTAACCTCTCTCAAAACTGTTTTGCAACAAGCAGCAGAGCATATTAAACGTTGTCGAGCCTGAAAAAGATGGAGTGTGTGGTCGGTTAGATTTAAGAAAAAAATATTACGTATGGTTTACATAAAATATTACGCTTCTCATCAACACTTAAACCTAATTTAAACAAGTTTCTAATTACGAGAGTGAGCGTGATCGAGTCATGTAGTGTAGGTAACTATATTTATGTATGAACGGTCTGTGTACTTGGTACCGCACAGCGGTAACATGCAGGTTTAGTCTGCCAGTGGTCGGGTCTCAGCTCAGTTGAGTGTTGAGTTGAGTGTTTTTTCACAGTAGAAAGTTTTTTCACTGTAGAAAGTTCCTCAAGGTAATATTGAATGAATTCCATCTTCTCCTTTAAAGCCAATGGAAACTTTTGTTCTTTTCTTAGATTAAAAGTTATTTAAAACTGGTTTAAAATGAACACAGAATTCCACACACTGAAAAAAAGCTCATTGAATTTACTTAATTCAAATTCTTACATTGGTTACATGTCATTGAATTGAGTTACATTGTACTGTACTGTGTGAATTGATCAAAAGTAAACCAATGTTCAAACCTTCTATGTATTAATTTAAACATGTGGCACAGTTATCAAATGTGCTGTTACAGAAAGAGCATATTCACAACGTGATTTACACATCCGGACTATCACAGATTTACTTCGATACATTTACTAACATCCGCTCACCTTTTTAGCATCCTGCTAAGGGGGAAGAAGCAAGTGTGTCAGAGCACACACACACACACACACACACACACACACACACACACACACACACACACACACACACACACACACACACAGAGTTCTCCATGTAGTCTTAAATTCAGGTTTTCCCTTCATTTTAATCAGATCCAAAGTAACTAGTAACTTGAGTAGTCTTTTCATCATATACTTTATTACTCTTATTCAAATAATTATTAATATTACTACTTTCACTTTCCACCACATATTTGTCCCCACTGAACAGTTGCTTTATGAGGGTTCAGCTCTACCTGACCAGCTGACCTACATGTTGGAGGTGTGAAAAGGAAGGTGTGAAAACGTTTTGGCCAAAACAATAGCAGGAATTATCCACACCTATCCAATCCTATGTACAGGTGCAAATGACTCATAACCTTAGGCCCATACAAATCCAAAGTGTGGAGGCCATCCAAATGAAAGTGCACGAAAAGTTTACAAAAACAAGAGGCTGACAGAAAATCCAGAGACTATTTGCTGACCTCCATAAGGATGGCAGCACCAGCAATCTGATTTTTTTTACATGCCTGCAGATGTACAAGAAGCACTGGACCAGGTAGTCGGACATAACACCTTGCCCTGGAACACATTCCAGGTCCATTTTGTACACCACGTAGAACAACACAGGAAAAAGAAGAAAGAAGCCAAAAATGCTACTGAAGCACTGGTGACACAACTGTGTAGAACGCAGCTTGGAGAACCAAGACTAAGAAAGAAAAAGAAAAGGCTGGAAATGTGCAGCCCTCAATGCAAGCCCCAGTAATGGAAGCAGGAGTGATGGTACTCGCCATACCCAACCTACCTCAAGCAGCACAGACATATACACCACCTCCACAGGCCCCAGCACAATATCCAAATGTACATGGACGATACATGTCCACCTTGGCAATCAGCAAGGACCACCCCAAGGTTGGCCTATGAGAGGACAAGGACAAAGGCAAGGCCCAGGAAGGTGGTGGAAGTGGGCCCAGGCCCAGCAGCAAATGAAGAGGCAAGCAGCACGCCCCCAGACAGAAGGTAATGCCCCCCAGGCCACAGTAAATGGAGTGTTGGGGATGTGGAGAGAAAGGACACACCAAAAGGAATTGCCAGGTTTGCCCATGGGAGAAACATCCAGGGCATTCAGGATATAGAGACCTCCACGCCCAAACCAATGGCAAGAACCTGCGGGATCCTGGTTTGGACCCGCGGCCAACTGGAGTTGAAAATGCCTAGAGAAGCCGGAGGATGTACGTCACCACACTGCATCCAAGTCAAGAACCAACAGTCATTGTGTCTATCAATGGCATGAAACCAGCCCCATTTATGATAAACACAGATGCCACATTCTCATGTATAGGCCAGGAAGGCTCTGGACTCCCCCTCTCTCGCAACTAAGTGAATAAATGCTAAGTGAATAAATGTAAATGTAATGAATAAATGTATTGAGATTTACAGAGCCTCAAACATTAACAGTTGAAGACACCACAACAGTGGGACCACTTCTATACTCATCAAAGTCCCCACTACTTAGCAGAGGTCTACTGTGCAAATTACCAGCAAAAATACATTACAGACTCACAGGACTGTGGGTAACCTTTCCAGATGAAACCTCAGTAGGACAGCACCTACTGACAGAAGCAAATAGACAAACGAGACATGATACACATTACTGGCTTCAGTATACTGATCCAGACTCATCTGAACTGAAACAGACCTATCTAAAATGGAAGATGTAGATACAAGCAGTGTGACCAGACCGCAGAGAAACAAGAAGTCCCCTGCACTGTACAATGTAGTTTGATCAAGAAGGTAAAAATGAAGAGGATGGGCAGATGTGGAATGAGATAATGGAATAAAGACAATTTGAGGTGATAACAACAGATGTAATAGGACCACAAGGAGTGGCTGGCATGGTACTCTTGCAAAGATGACCTAAAAGACTGGGACTACGTGCCGGAAGCAGCCCCACACATCTCTCTCATGGTAGGAGAAGGGTTTGAGTCCAAATACTTAGGGCCTATGGTTAAAGAGGCAGCACAGGTTACGGAGTGGAACCCACTAATAATCTATATTTATGTATTTCATGAGACAACAAGTACACAACAACTTCACTAAAGGGTGTAGATAGCATGATAGCTACAAAAATGGCCCCTTTACAGGCTTTGATATGAGCTTGGATACCAGAGGCATTAGCAGCATATGAAATGTTAAAAAGCAATCTCTGTTCTGTGCCAGCTTTGGCTGGGCCCGATTATAGCAAGGCCTTTCATTTGTATGTCTCTGAAAAACAGATTTCCCAATGCCTTGTTAACTCAGCAGAAAGGTTCAGGTAAACAGCCTATTGCCTACTTTAGAATTGCCCGTGACAATGTAGAACAGGATATGCCACCATGTTACTGTGGATTAGCGGCAGCAGCCTGCACTCATCAAAAAGCTTCTGCAATTACTATGGGCTACCCCACTACCTTATACACCACCTATGCCCTACATGCGCTTCTAACAAGCCCAGCATTTGAAATTACTCATGCACGTAAGACAGGAAATTACGTAATACGCTCTGCATCAGAATTGACAATCCAAAAGTGCCAGCCAGTAAATCCAGCAGATAGGATGGTAACTCCATTACATGGTAAGCCACATGACTGTCATGTTGTCTCTAAAAAACTTTTGAAGGCATGTCAATATCGAGAAAATCAGCCATTGCCACATTCTTCTCTGACATTTTTTGTTCATGTTTTAGGGGAGCAGATGAGAATGTAGCAGGTTATATGATCGTGGCTCCTAGCCCCGACCTTTCATCGTTTGGTGCTGTCCAAGCACTACCCGTAAGTCAACCCTGCTCTGCCCATTTGGCAGAACTTAAGAATTTAACAGCAGCCTGTAAATTAGCAAATGGAAAATGTTGTAAAATTTATACTGATTCAGCATATGTGTATGAAGTGTGCCATTTATACAGTCAAATCTGGGTGCAGCATGTCTTTCATAGAGCAGACGGCTCGCTTGTAACTCATGGTCACACCATTTCTGAGTTGTTGCATGCTATAATGTTACCATCCAAATTGGCTATTGTTAAATGTGCTGCGCATAAATCAGATGGCTCATTTGTCACTAGAATACGGAATGTGGATGAAGCTGCAGATGAAGCTTCCAAACAGGCAGTGTTGCAGTGTACTGACATTATGTCTTGGTACCAGAAGACATGCCTCCACCAGAGCTGAACTTACTTAGCGGAAATGCAAAATACAGCCTCAATCCATGAAATCATGTGCTGGAAAAAAATGGGAGTGAGGAAGAATAGTAGAACCAGACTCTGTCGAGGGCCAGGGGGACATTTTGTGGCTCCCCTGGCCTTGTTATCCACCTTGATTAGGACTGTGCATGGTTCAGACAATTGCGCAAGTGGGGAAGTGGTAAAAAGACTCAAAAGTGCTTGGTGGACTCTATTTATAGGCCCCATGATTGACCACATTTTAACAAGTTGTGAAATATGTGCACAACACAACATTAGGAGAAAATTCACAGCTCTGATTGGACACATCCCACAACCAGACAGACCATTTCGACACCTGATAGTTGACTTTGTGGACATGGCAGAGAAGAAAGAGAGAAAAAGGTACATCTTGGTGGAAGTGGACAGATTCGGTAGATGGGTGGAAGCGCACCCAGCAGTGTATGGTGACACAGATTTAGTAGTGAATTTCCTTTGCAGAGAAGTCATACCTCGGTTTGGAATTCCAGACAAAATTAGTTCAGACAACGGTGCACACTTTATGAACAGAGTAGCCCAGAAAGTAGCACAGGTAGTGTGAATAAAGCATAGGTTTGGATGTATATATCACCCACAATCACAGGGAATGGTGGAAAGAGCTAACGGGACACTAAAGTCTAAACTGGCTAAAATCTGCACAGAAGCCAAATTGAATTGGATGCAAGCACTGATGTTAGCCCTAATAAGAATGCACATGCAAACCAACTTCATAACACATCTAACCCCACAGGAAATGCTTACAGGTTGACCAATGCCAGTGCTGTACTTGAGAGGACCATACAAAGGGCCCTCACTTGAACAGCTGGAGGGAGAACTTGCAAGACATGTAAAACATCTAACCCAAATAGACAGAACTTTGTTCCAACAGGTAAAAGGGGCCACAGAAGCAAGGACTATTGAACCTAACAACAATCTGCAGAAGGTGAGACGAGGAGATTGGGTGTACATCAGAGCATTCAAATGTAGGTGGAATGATGTGAGTAGAACAGGGGCACACCATGTGATATTGGCCACACCAACAGCAGTAAAGGTAATAGGTAAAAACAGATGTTACCATCTCAATCACTGTACATGGGCATGAGACCCAAATGCCCAAATCCACTTCTGGAAAGACTGCAAAAGTCAGCAGAGGAACCCCAGGCAGACAAAGATCCTAACCAAGAAGAACCACCACCCGAAGAACCACCAGAGGAGCCAGCAGTTGTCGAAGAACCAGCAGTAGCCGAAAGACAACCAGAAGAGCCACCAGCAGGAGAACGAACAGAGGAACAACTCGAGGAGCAGGTCGACAGCAGAACAAACTCCTGAACCAGAGCCAGAACCACCAAGCGGAATACCAGAGGCACCCTCAAACGAGGATGCAGATCAAGACAGGTCGAGACAGAATCAAGAAGAAACACAATGAGCCCTGAGCCCCGAGCCCCCAAAACCTGGAGGAACAGTGGGAGCAAACACTGGTTGAAATAAGACACAACATTGCGCTGCTTACCTTGGCACCAGAAATTCAATAAATAGCAATTAAACCAGTGCCACACGAGCAAGGGGAATGCTCTACTATTAATATGGAGGAATTTCAATGACTCCTCATAGGTTGGGACATCATAAATTGGGAAGTGGAAATTGCTGAACAAGAAGATATAAGAGGTGGACCAGCCACTAGAACCAGAGCAAGAATAAGGCTATGAGAGGCTAGGAATAGAAGCAGTTCAGAGAGTGAATAAACAGGGATTATAAAAAATCAACACAGAACCAAAAGATAAAACATCAATCAATACTGTATTTATAACCTTAGCAACCCTACCAATAGTAGCTACAACTGTAGTAACAATTGGATTAACAGTTGATGAGGCAGTAAAATTGATAGGAAAAACCAAAGTGCAAACAAACTCTACTCAAGTGATAAGTAAAATAGTAAGAAGGCATAAGGAAGGATTTGCAAATGTTATCAAAGTGGGAAAGGGAAAGAACAGACCCGGAGAAGGAAGAAGTGGACTGGTTGAGCTGGTTATTCTCGGGAAGCTGGAAAGAGATCCTAATCAGAATGGGAACAGTACTGGTAATATTCCTGTTAATACTAAATCTGCTGACCTGTTGTGTGACCTCTTGATTCGTAAAATGATCAACAAGGCCACGCAGTCCTTGTTTGGACAAACCCTACAAATTGTTAACGAATCGGAGTACAGTGAGATGAAAGGATATGGTCCAGAAGAATATGATGTCCCCCGCAAAGGTTCATTCCATCTGGAGGAGTCCCCATAATGTATAAGGTGTAGAAAGAAGAATGTACATAGTATTTGGTAAATAGTGATAATACTAGAAAAAACACTACAAAAAAAAAAAAACAAGAAGAAAAAAGAAGGAAAAAATTAAAAAACAACAACAACAAAAAAGATATTATAGAAATATTATAGAAGTAAAATGCAATAAGTATTGCGTGTTATATGTCTTTATTTTTGTATACATCTGTCTCTCACTCTAAATAGATCAGCCAAATGGACACTAGATACAAAGGAATAAACGTCCTGACTGATGAATTGGGAGAATGGACACCAACTCACTGGTAGCACCCCATCCCCAGTCGATAAGATTACATCACCCTGGAGTGGAAATGGGTAACCGCAAAGAATGAGTGGACATATGGGCCAATCAACAATGAGGGGATCCAGATCTGGGCCACCCATATGTATCGTATGGTCTTCATGTGAGAAAAATAGAGTGGTTTTCTCCAAACACTCCCATGTGGAAAATCATAGAGGTCATCACGATCAGGGCAGGAGAAGAAGATAGACGATGGACTAATGTGCCTATTAAAACACAGAAGATCTTAAACACCCTGTCGAATACAAGAGGGGGAACAGTTAAGGGTTCAGGGTGATGTGCTAGTAAACTCTTCCCTGACCCCCGCCGAGCACTTCTACATGGCGCAGAGTCAAAAGGGCAGAAGAAGGTATTCACCTTAGTAGTTGCCAGTAGTGAGCAACATTAGAAAGAAATTTATATAAGAAGGACTGAAATACTATGATTATGAATTCATATGTTAATGAATGCTAGTACATAAGTATGTTGGTAATGTTGGTTTGTAGAGTCCAGGTGAAGAATACACTGTCGAACAAAAAGCTGGCAAAGTGAGAATTTTTCCCTCATCAATTGGCAAAGAAGATGCCACAGATGCAAATGAAGGTTTTACCATGCAAAGTAGAAGCCATACATCAGCACTATCCAGAAGCACTGCCGGCTTCTCTGTGCTCAATCTCATCTGAGATGCCCAGTAGCACAGTGGAATTGTGTTCCCTTTCAAAAGGGACCTTCGACATTGTGTTTAGCATAACAGTATGGGAGTGTCCTTGCGTGTGTGACCGGTATCTGAAGCTTGTGTAAAATCATGCCTCTATTTATAGGCCTGCCATGATCAGGTGACACGGCAATTAAGCACGTCACATGATATATATATGGCACCTGTGAACCACGAAGTCAGACTTATTATCTTCAGTGAGACTGCATGTCAGTTGTTTGTGTGACAAAAAGCTGCTTCATTTCTTCTCTATATTTTTCTCAAAATCTCTAAACATTTCTATCCCTTTTTAAAAGAAAAAAAAAGATAAAGAAAGAATGAGTGAGAAAGAATTCAGAAAGTGTGTTATGCCTTGCTTCTGTTTCATCACGGGAGGACATGGACACACTTTCTGTTTGAAGTGTTTGGGCGTTGAGCATGCGACGGCAGCCCTCGAGGGGTCTGACTGTCAGCATTGTGAACATTTCACGATTAGGCATCTCCGCTTGTGTCTCGCTCTCTTCTCGTCCGAAGGGAGTTGGGTTTCAGAGCCTCGTGGATCTGGGCTGGCTGCTGCTGAGGCAGCCAGCCAGCTCAGGTCCTGGGATCTCGTATGGATTTGGAAGAGGAGCCGGAGACGAGTGCTGCTCTATCTCTTGCTCTGTCTTCCGGGTCCGGCTTTCCACCTGACACTGGAGCTCGCGTCGCGACTCCTCCTTCCCCTATGGAAAGCCAAAACACCCTAGATGACTCCGAGGAGTCGGTAGAGGGTGCAATTGGACCAAAAACCGAAAGCAGCTCTCAAGCATATAGAGAGCTCCTTGAGGTGATTACTAGCGCAGTTTAAAAGTTGAATATAGACTGGCCCGGGGAAGAGGAAGTGGCTCGTAGCAGGCTGGATGAGAGGTTTCTCTCCAGTGAAAATAAATATAAATCTCCCTCACACCGCAGAAAACTCCCCTTTTTTCCAGAAGTGCATGATGAGATATCACGCTTCTGTGGAAAACCATACACTAGCCATGTTTATAACCCAGCGACGTCTGATTACTCAGCCGTCATGGGGAGTGAGCAGCATGGCTATTTAGCGATGTCAAAGGTGAAGGAGGCGCTTGTGCTTGAGCCACCGTCAGCGACAGGTAATTTACAGAGGCCAACTTTACCTTCCAAACCATGTAAGGCCACCTCGGTGTTGGTGGGCAATGCCTATGCGGCAGCGGGTCTTGCTTGTGGGTCACTGCATACAATGGCAGTGTTGCAGGCCTACCAAGCAGACTTGCTGATTGAGCTTGATACTGGGGAGGGAATTGGGCCCGAGGCAGAGGCAGAGCTGTGCCGCGCCACAGATTTATCTCTCCGACGACGACCAAACAAACAGCCTGTCATATCGGCCGTTCAATGGGTAGCTTGGTTGTGGTGGATAGGCACCTATGGCTCAACCTCTCAGGGATGGGGGACAAAGATAACGTCTCCATGCTAGACACCCCTGTTAAACCTTCTGACCTTCTGGCGTGTGGTGGTGTGGTTAATGCTATGGTGGACATATGGTGGCAGCATCATGCTGTGGGATGTTTTTCAGCGGCAGGAACTGGGAGACTAGTCAGGATTGAGGGAAAGATGAATGCAGCAATGTACAAAGACATCCTTGATGAAAACCTGCTCCAGAGCGCTCTGGACCTCAGACTGGGCTCATCTCTCACTACGCTTTTGCCTATGCCCCTGATACATAGCTTACCTGCTCTGTCCCATTTCGATTTTCGTTTTGTGTTCAACCTCACGTCATCTCTCCGCTCACCCGCACTTGTCTCCGTCTACGCTTCGTAACAGATTACTTTGCTGTACTATGGAGGCAGCAGGCACCCGGATTGGGAATGTGTCATCCTGGAACAAAACCGCGCGCTAGCGGTGTACCGGGTTGAGATATCCGCGTTGCGTGCCGAAGTCTCGCGACTGAGTGTTTCCGCATCTACCAACGCCACGCCCCCAGCTCTCACATCACCACCGCCGACCACCCCAGCACATGTTCAGCCGACACCAGCTGCTCACATTCCAGCACCGGCTCTTCAAACTCCTCCACCGCCAGCACACAACCCGCCTCTACCCACACCAAAGTGATACGCTGGGGAGCCGGAGCAATGCAAGGGCTTCATGTTACAATGTGCGCTGTTCTTCGAGAGTCACCCAGAGATGCCTGAGGTCCATAAGTTGACCCATTTTATGGAATTACTCTCCGGAACAGCCCTGGCGTGGGCCACGGTGGAGTGGGAGCGAGGAGGCGGTGTCAGACCCTCATTAGATGACTTCCTCGCCTGGTTCCAGCACACCTTTGACCATTCTCCTGATGGCTGGGAGACTGGTGATGAGCTCATGCAACTCAAACAGGGCTCTTGTACCGCAAGAGAATACGCGCTAGAATTTCGCACTATCGCTGCCCGAAGTGGCTGGAACGAACCAGCCCTTAAGACCGCGTTTCGCCGTGGCCTCAATCCGGAGTTACTGCAAGAGTTGGCCTGTCGGTGTGAACAGCTAACTTTTGATGACCTTGTGGATCTGACTATAAGGCTGGATCGTCTGCGCCGTACCAACCGTCCCATACCGCATGGTTTACTGCCAGCTGAGCCGGGTGCAGCGAGCGAACCCATGCAGCTCGGAAGAGCATGGACCCACGAGGAGGAGAGGGAGAGAAAACGTAACGAGTCCTGGTGCTTCTACTGTAGTGAGGACACCCACGCCGTCTGCCAATGCGCGCACAGGAGGCGCCGAGGGAACGGGAGGTGCACTGACAACCCACCTTGTCATGCCCGGGTGAGTCCTAAACAGTCATGTACATCTCACGTATTTTCTGTACCAGTTGTGATAGAACATTCAGGCCGTTCTTTTGTTCTTTCAGCACTCATCGACTCCGGAGCAGTGGAGAACTTAATAGATGAGAGGACGGCGCAGGACCTCGGCCTTCCCATACGTCCCCTCCTCCGTCCTCGTGAGCTCCAATCCATAGATGGGTCACCTATAGGGGAAGGCGTAATATCTCACAGCACACACCCTGTCTGCCTTCAAGTTAGAGCCCTTCACCACGAAACTCTGGTCCTTTACCTCACGGTCTCCACCAGACACCCCGTTATACTCGGACTCCCCTGGCTGGAGCTGCAAAACCCCCAAATTTCCTGGACTGACAAGCAACTCACCCAATGGTCCCCGTATTGCTTGCATAATTGTTTGAGGGGCCCCACGGTCCCTTTGGCCACCACGACTGTGGAGAGTCCCCTGTCGCCTGTCCCAGTTAAAATTCCCCCCGAGTACCGTGACCTCCATGAGGTGTTCAGCAAGGAGAGGACCAGTTGTCTCCCACCTCATAGACCCTACGACTGTGCCATTGACCTCCTTCCCACGGCCAGCATACCTCGGGGCTGTGTTTACCCGCTCTCCCAAGCAGAGCAGCAGGCCATGGAGAAGTACATTCAGGAGGCTCTCTGGCAGGGGTACATTTGACCGTCCACATCCCCTGCGTCTGCCGGGTTCTTCTTTGTGGAGAAGAAAGGAGGGAGCCTCCGACCATGCATTGATTATTGGGCCCTCAGCCAAGTGACCGTTAAGTACCGATATCCGCTGCCTCTCGTCCCCTCAGCCTTGAAACAGTTACGGTCCGCCACCCTCTTCACTAAGCTGGACCTCCGCAGCGCTTATAACTTAATTCGTATTAGGGAGGGGGACGAGTGGAAAACAGCCTTCAGCACCACCTCTGGACATTATGAGTACCTGGTCATGCCGTATGGGCTCGCTAATGCCCCCTCTGTGTTCCAGAACCTGATCAACGACGCTCTGAGGGACATGCAGGGAAGCTACGTTATCGCCTACATCGACGACATTCTGGTTTATTGGACCTCCCTGGAGGAACATGTCCAGCATGCCTCCTGCAGTACCAGCTGTACGTAAAGGCCGAGAAGTGTGAATTCCATCAGCACACGATCTCTTTCCTGGGATATATCATTAGCCCAAAGGGAGTTGCCATGGACCAGCGTAAGATTCAGGCGGTCGTGGAGTGGCCACGAACCATCAGGGAGTTGTAGCGTTTCCTTGGCTTTGCAAATTTTTACCGAAGATTCATTAGAGACTACAGTAAAGTAGCGCAACCCCTGATGTCACTCCGGAGAGGTAAGCCCAGGTGACTGCTGAGGACCCCAGTTGCCCAGGAGGCTCTGGAGAGACTTAAGCGGGCTTTCACCACTGCTCCCATTCTCAGACACCCGGATCCCTCCAGGCCGTTTGTCGTGGAGGTCGACGCGTCGGAAGTGGGAGTAGGAGCAATTCTATCGCAAAGGTGTGGCGAGAGTCCCAAGTTACACCCTGTACCCTTTTTTCCCCAGAAGTTGTCGCTAGCAGAGCACAACTATGATGTGGGGAACCGTGAACTTCTGGCCATCAAGCTGGCCCTACAAGAGTAGACACACTGGTTGGAGGGGGCGATACACCCATTTGTTATCTTCACGGACCATAAGAACTTGGAATATCTACGAACCGCCAAACGGCTCACTCCTCGCCAAGCCCGCTGGTCCCTATTGTTCTCCAGGTTCCAATTCACCCTGTCTTACCGACCTGGTTCAATGAATACAAAGGGCGACGTCCTGTCTCGCATTTATGCCCCAGAACGGCCGACGGAGCAAGAGGGTTACATTATGCCTCCCTCCTGCATAGTGGGCGCCCTGGAGTGGCCCCTAGAGGAGAACTTAGCCCGTATCCCCAGCTCAAGAATCCCAACAGCCTGTCCTCTTGACAAACAGTTCGTGCCTAAGCGGTACCATCTCAAACTCATCACCTGGGCCCACACGACTTTGGCCAGCCGCACTTACCAACTGCTGGCTGAGAAGTACTGGTGGCCCAACATGCCCAGAGAGGTTCAGCGCATCGTATCTTCAGCGTTCCTCTTGCACTCAGTCCAAGGGACCATGTGCGCTCCCGACTGGGAAGCTGGTGCCCTTACCCATACCTGAACGTCCATGGTCCCATCTGGTCCTCGATTTCATAACCGACTTGCCGAAGTCACAGGGGAACTCCGCGATACTGGTGGTCGTAGATCGGTTTTCGAAGTCCCTGCACTTAATTCCATTACCAGCCATCCCATGTGCCTTCACCATGGCGGAACTCCTGTTTCAACACATTTTTCGTTACTTTGGCATCCCCGAGGAGATTGTGACTGATAGGGGGCCACAGTTCACGTCGCGGGTTTGGGCCAGCTTTATGAGGAAGATGGGGGTCGCCATTAATCTCACCTCCGGGTACCACCCCCAGGCCAACGGACAGGCAGAACGGGCCAACCAGGAAGTCATACGGTTTCTTCTGACCTACTGCTCTGCCAACCCAGGGGACTGGAGTCAGTACCTACCGTGGGTGGAATACGCCCAGAACTCGCTACGGCATTCCGCCACCCAGCTCACCCTGTTCCAGTGTGTCTTGGGTTACCAACCGCCATTATTCCCTTGGAACACGTCTCACACGGACTCACCAGCAGTGGATGAGTGGTTCCGCAGAAGTGAACAGGTCTGGGAGCATGCCCATCAACAGCTGGTGCAGGCGTCCCACATCGCTAAATGAAAGGCCGACCGGCACCGGAGGGCTCACCCTAATTATTGACCTGGGGACAGGGTGTGGCTCTCCACAAGAGATTTGAGACCCCTCACGGGCACAAAACTTCAACCGAAATATATCGGGCCCTTCCGAATTCTGAGGCAAATTAATGAGGTCACATATCATCTGGACCTTCCGAGACACAGTCGCATCGCGACTGAATAGGTGTGCCAAGCTTGTAGCATCATACTCAAAAAGATGAGGCTGTAATTGGTGCCAAGGGTGCTTCAACAAATAATAATGCTTTTAATAAATTTGCAAAGATTTCAAACAAACTTCTTTCATGTTGTCATTATGGGGTATTGTTTGTAGAATTTTGAGGAAAATAATCCATTTAATCCATTTTGGAATAAGGATGTAACATAACAAAATGTGGAAAAAGTGAAGAGCTGTGAATACTTTCCGGATGCACTTTACATTAATTCGAAAATTTCATCATATTGGGCATGCCTCCGTTTTGCTTTAATGGCAGTTTGCACTCCACAATGTGCATGGACTCTACAATTTTGTGTACAACTGTGGGCATGTTGCCTGAACACATTCTTCAAGGTATCTCAAGGAATATCTGACCTTTTGTACAAAGGAGTAAAGAATGTCACAATATCATAGATATGTCTGAATTTACCAAAATCCTGCAGAATTTTTAATATTTAAGATTTCAAACATTTCCTTTTCTTTGTTTTAATTATTTGTTTAAAACTTTCTGTTAATTTCCAATTATAAATGAAAGAAAGAAAGAAACAAACAAAACAAAACAGAATTTCAGTGTGGTCTCAGACTCTAAGAGATCTGCACAGTATTATATAGGACCATGGTTGAGCGACCCCAGGGTTCCGTGATGAATTGTATGTACAAGGGACCACTAACTGTTTTTCTCTTCCTTTTTTTAAATCACATAACGGTGGTGGAGGTTGTCAATTTACATCAAGATGGTCCACTGGTAATGATAACTTTTATTAAAAGTGCAATTTTATTTAAACCAGGAAATGTCAATATGATACAGGATGAGTGCAAAATTCAGGAATTAAACATTCTTGGGAATTCTTTCTCTCTGGATCAAGTCCCTGAGTGCAAAATGTTTGAAAATCCCTAATGAATGGTATAGTACAATGTGATATTTGCAATGTGACCTAATGCAATAGTACCTGTAGGACCTTAAGGACAACCAGGCTGCCAATAAAGTGACAGAGTGATTCAAACTTTCCACAGTTTATCACACATTCCTTTAGACCTTCAAACAATAAGTCTCGGACTCACCCATAGGAGGGAGCCCAGTGTTTACAGACCAGGTTGAATAACACCAACGACCATTCTAGAGGGCCATCTGGCAGGATGTTGCTTCTTGGTAATTGATCTCTATCCCCCAGAAAACCTCAAGGAGTTAAGAACTAAAACTCTATCCTGGAGCAAGGTGAAAATCCCTGCAATCTAAGTTTATACAGTCTTCTGAAAGGACACAGACTCCTTACCTTCATTTCGGACTTCATTTCTCTGATCATCTACTAGAATATGTGCTTTCCTCTCCGTAGATCACCCACCAGGATTTATTTAATGCTGGCTCCACTCAGATTAGCAAAAACAAAAGGGATGTCTGCTCACCCTGACTTGGATTAACCCTCAGGTCGTAATATGGAGACTGTGAAATCCAACAGACCTTCCTTTGTCTTACTGTGACTAGCACACAATAACAGAGACATTTCTGCATGGAGTTCACGTAATACCTTATGATTCCATGCAAAGTATAAAATAGACTTTGTCATTTCCATACAGCACATACCTCACAATTGATTGACTATTATCCTTTCCTATACACTCATGTATCCATGTCCAGAATCCAAAATGGGAATCCTTGTGTTTTGTTAACATATATATTTACTAGTATCACAAGCGAACTAGCTGTCAAGTATTGTAAACTATAATAACCCTGTATGTAACCTAAAGGTAGCTATTAGGCTTTCATTATCTGGTATTAGGCCAATATACCTGGCACAGTATTCCTTATAGCTGAATACTTCATGATTTGTATCTTTATGTTGGTCATAACATTTCTGAAATGCTAGTGAATGGCAAATTATAACAACTCCTCATGAAAATCCCCTTTTAAAGATAAAAGACAAATTAACAATAAGTTGAATGAGCATGGACCCTAACAGAAATTGTGCATATTAGTTTGGAAAGACCAAACTCCACACCCGTCGCCCAAAAGACCACTTCTAATTGATTAAGACCCCTATAGGGCTGAGACAGTTAGCAAGGTTTAAAAGGTCATGCCATGGTGAACCTGCTGGCTGGCAGCGAGGAAGATCCATTTGTTAGTCTAATCCATTTCATCATCTGTTTTCCAGACCACCACTTCTTTCTTTTCTAAAGCATTACTGATAGCTTCAACCTAAGAACTTTTAAGCCGAAACCAACCTGCAACCGTGATTGACTCCATCCAGACGTCAGGAGGCCTGCTCGAAACGTTGATCGGCGAATGGATGGAGTCGGCATCGGTTTCTCTGTTAAAAACCCAAATAAGGGCATGCTTCCTGTTTTTCTACATGTAACTTCAGAGCTAGTGCTCGTAACCGCATCTGGTGACCTTTGAGAAACTGTTGCATTTTTGAGCAATAGCTTAGACCCTAGCGCCCGAAACCGCAATCAAAAAATTTATAAATACTGAGGAAAGGCGAGTGCATAGTTGCCACTTCCTCGGGTGAAGACTTGGTTGTGTTAATTTCTTCTTGAAAGAAAAACCACTATCAGACCCTGCATGGTCTATGGTTGTTCTTCATTTTTCTTCTTAAAAGAAAACCATTATCAGACTCCGCTTAGTCTCCGGTTGTTCTTTATTTTATTTCTTTATATTCTGAGTTAAGATAATTGTAATCTTTTTTGTTCTTTAATAAATTGAAGTCCATGTAATTCGTATACCTTACTTCAAGAGTGAATTCCTTTGTTACCAACTTCTTCAGAGAAAGAGAAAGGACTTCAAATGTTCTTGAGCCCAGCGATACGAAGACTCCACCTCCTGAGAAGGTAAGAGGAAGTAATTCTACAAGCTCTATCAGTTGTATGACAGAGTAGCGGGTAGAAGACTAAAAACTGGCATACGGAATTCCCGGGAAAATCAACAGTCCCCCCAGACATGATTGAGAACTTGCAAATGCCTTGGTGGAAGAGTGGGGTGATATCTCACAGCAAGAAATGACAAATCTGGTGCAGTCCATGAGGATGAGATGCACTGTAGTACTTAAAGTAGCTGGTGGCCAAACCAGATACTGACTGTTAATTTTGATATTAACCCCCACTTTGATCAGGGACTCATTATTCCATTTCTGTTCATCAAATGTCCGTGAAACTTGTTTAGTTTATGTCTCAGTTTTTGAATCTTTTTATGTTAATACAAATATTTACACATGTTAAGAAATTTGCTGGAAATAAAAGCAGTTGAATGTGAGAGGACATTTATTTTTTTTGCTGAGTATATTTGCAAGCAGCAAGCTAGCCAAGAATCTTGAGCTAGCTGCTGCTGCCAAGAATAAAGGAACTACAAAACAAATGTTGCACTGGTCTATAGGCTAAACAAGTCATCATAGTGAAAAAAGACAAAAAAAATCAAATAAAAGTGACTTACATTTAGTCTCAAAGTTGTAAAGACCCTAATAATAATAATAATAATAATAATAATAATAATAATACAACCTTGTTTCTGATGAAACATTCACAATTGCATTTGGTTTGAAATTGCCATTTACAGGCTAGAGTCAGTTTCAGAGAACTCTTAGAAGTCTTAGAATACCATGATCCAAGTGGTTAACCCGCTAAAAGACTAGGTGATGCCAGATGGATTGCTGCACTCACAGTTAGTGATGTCTGATGACATCCTTACAAAATGGAAAACCAAAACAAGCACACCAGATTGTGCTTGTATTAGTGTGTATATGAAAAAAAAACCTTTAAAAAGCTACTAATTTATTCAAAAGAGTTCAAAATTAATAAATGTTTCACCAAATGCCCAACATTACAGCATCTAAGGTATGCATGTGCATGAAAGAGTGAGTACTGGGAGGTAGAGGTGAGCGTGTTTACTAATTATCATTCTTCTGGCATTTAAATCAGTCAAACTTCAGTGTCGCAAGAGGCTATTAATTACCCTTATCACTCACACACATGCATACCTAGAGACACACATGCATTACACCTAGGAATCTTCTTTTAAAATGTGTAGTTGACAAGTAGGGCTGGCAGATGGAGTGCATATTTAGGGCCCCATTGTAATGAAGTCAGAGGAAAAAGATTATTCCAGTGAGGTGACAGAGTGCTTTCAGAGCACACTGGCTGCATTGTTACCAGGAAAGATGGGGTGCAAAAGGGGCCTTCAGGCTAAAGGAAGATAGTGTCAGTATGTCAGTTGCTTTCAACAGATGTGATAGCCTCTCCAGAGTCACTGAGAAAGGGAGAGGGAGAGAGTGAAACGGGAAGGCTAAGCTTCCTTGCTTCGCTAGATTTCCAAGTACATTCCATGCAAAGAGATAACAAAATACAAATGAATAACATGCAAGTAAAAGAACCTCACTTAGCCCTGTCTTAAGTGAATTTGTGTTACAGTTACATCTTTACCCATATTGTGTTAAAGCTCAGTGTGGAGTATGGTAATGGTAGAGTAATGTCAGCTATTTGCTAACCCCGTTCATTATTTCTTGTGCAAAATAACTAAAATAAATAAGTATATACTAGGTAGATGGATGACATGTGCTAACACCAAAACTAGCCCCAAAACCAAAAAGTTGATGAGGCTCGATGCAATAGTGTCATTATCTATTTGATGGAGATAACAGAGATAAATGAAGTGCAGTACTTTTAAGCAGTTGAGAACACAACAATCATACTGGAGTGCAGATCAAAACAACTGTTCTGAGAGCATCTGAACAGAGTGATCTTGGTCCAATGCCCACCCATCTCTTGGATTGCAATGAGAAAGTGATTCAACTTTAAATCAACTGAACTACATAAAATGAACCAAATATGCTGTGTAGTATTTGTGGGCATCTATTTTTTGTGCAAATCTGAGTTGCTATACTGACCCACAAGGTGCAAACTGAGTCAAAGGACAGAACAAAATATGATGTGCTCTAGATGTAACAAAAAAAGAGAAGATAAGCACAGGATGTAATACACAAAATTGTTTAAACTAGTTATTAATATAACTATATAATCATTTCCCTTTCAAAGGGAACTTCACGTTGTGTTTAGCATAACACTATGGGAGCGCCCCTCGTGTGCAACCAGCACATGCCACAATCTAGCATATTTAGAGGCCTGCCATAATCAGGTGACATGGCAATTAAGCCCATTGCATCATATATATATATATATACACATATATACATATATATATATATATATATATATATATATATATATATATATATATATATATATATATATATATATATATATATATATATATATATATATATATATGTATATATGTGTATATGAGCGATATATGAGCGAGAGAGAAAAATATGAGTGAGAGAATTCAGGAAGTGTGTTACGGCTTGCTACCATTTCATCATGCGGGATGGTGTACACTTTCTGTGTGAAGTGTCCAGGGCTGGAGCATGAGACGGCAGTCTTGAGAGGCTGCACATTGTAATGGTTACATCAGGCAGCACTGTTCGCGACTCGCTCTCTTCTCGTAAGCCGAAGCGAGTTGGGTGTCAGAGCCTCGCGGATCTGGGCCGGCCGCTGCCAAGGCAGCTAGCCGTCTCAGGTCCGGGGGATCTCTTATGGATCCGGAAGAGGAGCCGGAGATGAGCGCTGCTCTATCTCTTCCTCTGTCTTCTGGTCCGGCTCTCTGCTGTATTTTGGAGCTCGCATCGCGACTCCTCCTTCCGCTATGGAAAGCCAAAAGGAGAAAAAAACCCACACATACACACAAAAATAACAGTAATAATTCCTCTCTGACTCCAAGGAGCCAAAATGGTGTACTAAAAACTGAGAGCAGCATATAAAGAGCTGCTTGAAGTGATTACTTAGGCTGGATATGCTTTTTTCTCTCCAGTGAAAGTAAATCCCTCACACTGCAGAAGACTCCCCTTTCCTCCAGAAGTGCATGACAAAATCTCAGGCTTCTGGGGAAATCCATGCATAAGCCGTATTTATAACCTCACGATGTAGGATTATTCGGCCATTGTGGGGAATGAATGGCATGGCTATTTAACTATACTGAAGATGGAGTAGGCACTTGCAAGCTACCTCTCTCCATCAACGGCACGTAATTTAGGGGCACCAGCTTTGCCAACCAAGCCACCATATAAGGCCACCGTGGCATTGGTGGGAAAGGCCTATGCAGTGGTAGTCTTGCTTATGGGTTACTGCAGACAATGACAGTGTTGCAGGCCTACCAAGCAGACCTGCTGAGTGAGCTCGACATATGGTGGCATTCAGCCAGTTTCTTCCCTGTTGTGTCGAGTTCACCCGGGCATCCCCGAGTAGAGCCCGGGACAGCACTAGTGCGAGGGAGACACAGAAGGTGAGTATGGCAGCCCGCCAACCCCTGCAAACAGCCAGGGGACCCGGGCGGCCACAGTCGTGGCCTGCTACTAGGCCTGATCTGAGAATGGTCATAAAGGCCAAGCAGACAAAGAAGAGCGGTCCTGAGGGGCCGTGGAGGGACTTATCAGGGGGCATGAGGTTGTTAGGACAGTTAGCCCCCAGTGCTACTGTAGGGCCTCCCCTAGCCAAGGCTGTCCCAAGTTTTCAGTGTTCTCTGGTCAGCGAGCTGTCACAGGGCAACAAAAATCTGATGCTTTCCCTCCAATAGAATGTGGAATAGTTAATGTCACTAAAAGACCATCTGGCAGAGTGGAAACTACTGCCAAATGTGACTACATACACGGTAGACAGGTTCTGTCTACCGTAGAAAAGAGTTACTGGGTCCAGTTCAGAGCTTGACCCCCCAGTTCAGAGGTGTGCTCACCACAGTAGTCAGCACAGACCAGAGCCTGACATTAACGCAGGAAGTAAGATCCCTCTTTAACAAAGGGGCCATAGAAAATGTACCCCATTCCCTGAGGGAGGGGGGCTTTTACAACAGTTATTTCCTATTCCGCAAAAAATAGAGGAGTATGCAGCCACTTTTAGATCTGCGTCATCTGAACTGTACTCTTTGGACATACAGTTTCAAGATGCTGACGCCCAAACTTATCGTTCCACGGATTCAGTTTGAGGACTGGTTTGTGACGATGGATCTAAAAAGGTGCATATTTCCACATAGAAGTATCGCAAGCTTTATCCCCTCACACCTTCAAAGTGCATGGATTTCACTCTGGCTCCATTGTGACTCCAAGGCATCCGTGTACTGAACTACCTAGATGACTGGTTAATTCTAGCGCGATTCAGGGAACTGGCAGTTCAACATCAAAATGTTGTTCTCACCCACATGAAGAGCTTGGGGCTCAGATTGAACCTCAGAAAAGTATGCTTTCTCCAGTGCAGTGGACAACTTTTCTAGGGCTTATAAGGATTCTACTACGATGAGGGCGTTTCTATCCCCAACATGCATAGGGTCAATCCTATCAACATTGAGCAAGATAAAACTGGATTTTGGCATCCCCTCCAGTCTCTATGGGAGAGTATTAGAGCTTATTGGCAGCCAATGTCATACCATTGGGCCTATTGCACAGGAGACCATTTCAGTGGTGGCTGAGAAGTTGGGGGTTTCATCCAAGCATGAAATCTCTGAGAGTAATCATGTCATGCAGTGATGCCTACGTGCAATGAGATTTTGAGTGTCCCCGGATCCGAGCCTTGGGTCACACTCAAGTGGTGTCTCCTTAGCGCAACACGGTAATGCCAGACACCTCCCTCACAGGCTGGGGTGCGGTCTAAGAGAGCTGTCCAGCTCACGGTCTCTGGAGTGGCCCTCATCTGGAGCAGCATATAAATTGCCTAGATATGTGGGCCATATCTCTAGTGTTGAAATTCCTTCTTCCTCAATTGAGAGGTCACCATGTGTTTACAGACAACACAGTGGTGGTCTCATATATTGACCACCATGGAGGATTATGTCGGCGCCCCCTGTTCAGGCAGGCGCAACTAATTCTTCTCTGGGCAGAGGGAAAGTTTGTCAGTGATTGCAATGTACATTCTGGGCAACTGGAATGTGGGGGCACACATCCTGTTGAGGCAGGGGCTGAGGCCCAGGGATTGGTGGCTCCATCCACAAGTGGTGGAGTACATATGGCGGAGGTTTGGCCAAGCGGGACTGCATGTGTTCGCCTCTGAGGAGACAACACACTGTGGTTCACCCTCATTCTGCCCACAAAATTAGGGCTGGATGCCATGGTGCACATGTGTCTGCGTTCACATCTGTACGCTTTTCCCTCAATTGCTCTGCTCCCACATGTTCTAGCGAGAGCTCGCCAAGACCGTCTATGTCTGCTGCTAGTAGCACCTTGTTGGCCTGATTGAATATGGTTCTCAGAGATAATATCCCTGCTAAATGATACTCCTTGGTAGATTCCCATCTGCCGGGATCCACTGTAGACCCAGTGAACTGCACAATAGCTACAGTCCTGGGGTTCTTACAAAGACATTTCTCAGCAGGGTGGGCTCCTTCTACAATCAGTGTTCACGTGGCTGCCATTTCGGCCAGTCACGCCACT
Organism: Ictalurus punctatus; assembly: GCF_001660625.3. Classification (NCBI taxonomy): domain Eukaryota; kingdom Metazoa; phylum Chordata; class Actinopteri; order Siluriformes; family Ictaluridae; genus Ictalurus; species Ictalurus punctatus. Next base: position 11,670,286 of record NC_030434.2, on the reverse strand, counting down.
GTTGATGGAGCCTCTGTGGGGTAACATCCTCTAATTTCAAGGTTTATGTGTGGTGTCAGACGGCTGAGGCCCATCTGCAGGCCACGCATACCTTCCTGGGACCTTCTGTGGTCCGGTCCTGGAAGGTCTGTCAGGTGCCCCATTTGAGCCCTTAGAGTCAGCCTCTGAGAAGTTTCTGACTCTAAAGGTAGCTCTTTTGCTGGCCCTGATATCTATCAAGCGAGTAGTAGATCTACAAGCTTTCTCAGCTCCCTCTTTCTGCCTTCCCTTTACCCCTGGATTAGCCAAGGCCTTCGTTTATCTTAGGCTGAATTATATTCCGAAGGTTCCTACATCTGCTGCCCTTCCTGTGGTGTTTCAGGCTTTCTGCCCTCCGCTGATCCTCACACCAGAACAAGAGAGAATGCACCTGCTGTGTCAAACAAGGGCTCTCTGTACTTACGTCCAGCGTTCCGGCCAGTAATGCTGTGTCAAAGCAACGCATCTCTAATTGGCTAGTTGAAGCAATCTCTATCGCCTATGAAGCGCACGGTCTCCCTACACCTCTGGGCATAAGGGCTTATTCCACTAGGGGGGGTCGCCCCCTCGAAGGCTTTGTCCAACGGGGTATCCTTACAGGATGTGTGTGCTGCTGTAGGGTGGTCTATGCCACACACATTCATTCAATATTACAGCCTGGATATTCATTCCACACCGGGCTCGAGTGTCTTGCAGTGACCCTCGGGCTTCAGTCTTTTTGAACAGGCCGTACCCTCGGTATGATGGAGTGTTTATTCTCGTTCCCATAGTGTTATGCTAAACGCAACGTGAAGTTCCCTTTGAAAGGGAATGTCTGGGTTGCGTATATAACCCTGTTCCCTGAGAAGGGAACGAGACGTTGCGTAGCTTTGTCATACTGGGGTAGGCCTGTGAATTGCGTCTTCGCTTCAGATAATAGAGGCCGATGGTGAGGTTCACAGGTGCCATATATATATCACGCCACACGCTTAATTGCCACGTCACCTGATGATGGCAGGCCTATAAATAGGCATGATTTTACACAAGCTTCAGATGCAGGTCGCGCGCAAGGGGCGCTCCCATAGTGTTATGCTAAATGCAACGTATCGTTCCCTTCTCAGACGTTCTTTAGTACCTGTTCTGTGCAAATTTTGTCTTAAATGTTTATTTTATGACATCTGCATTATTGTGTAAATAAAAAAGTTTGTAAATATTACTTTTCCAACAAAAAAATTAAATGTTACAGGTAAATGTCTGTAGGGCAGTACTGAAAGCGACATATCATGTAATACACCACTTTTCAAGCAAAAAATCATAATGAAGTCTGTCCAGTTTGCAACAATTAAAACAGGTATGACAGTCAGAGTATCCAGAAGAACTATGCCAAGATGCTCAGAAAAAACAGCTAATTTCCTTATAAAACTGCAAAAAGTGCACCTCAGATGACTGACAAATTTTTAAAGAGCAAAGGTTTGTTACACTTAATGTTGACTTTGTTTCATTTATTACTGTTTACTAATATCGTTTATATTTTAAAAATCCAAAAATCCACAAATGGATGTAACTCTGTAAGCAATATTATATCCAAACATTTGTTACAGACATGAGTGGGTGAGCAGAATTTGTTATGTTTTGTAAACATTGCTTGTGTCCTAAGGATTAATGTAAAAGTAAGCACAGTGGCTACGTGCACAGGACTGCAAAAATGCAAATACAAATTTAGGTCAACAGCAGAAAGACAAGAGTAGCAGCAGAGTAAACTAAAAGGCAAAATTAGAGTGACTTTGGATATTACATGAGAGTGCAAACAGTATTATTATTATTATCATCATCATTGCTGTTGTTGTACATTAATAATAATAATAATAATAATAATAATAATAATAATAATAATAATAATACATTTTTATTAATAATAGTTTACTCAGAGGCAAAGGAAGAAAGGCTGCTTAGAGCACTGATTTAGATTGCAGCCAAGACGAGCCAAAGAGTTGGAGAATCCAGCACACTATATTTCCGGAAGTGGTTGCGTAAGCATCTCCCACACACACAAACACACACAAACACACACACACACACACACACACACACACACACACGCAAGAAGAACAGATCTGAACAAGAGGGCAGTCCAAACCGGAGCAAAGAGCCAGACCTCTTGCCTCGCAATGGGGATTGGGGGAGTGAATTTGTATGGTTACATCAGTGGCTGTTATGGCAAACAGTTTATTATTTTTACACTCCTTCAGTCTCTCTCTCTCTCTCTCTCTCTCTCTCTCTCTCTCTCTGTCTCTTTAACTTTCATAGGCAATAGATTGGAGATCTAAATACCATACCTAAAATTAACTTTAGACCACTTATATGTAAATTAATGATGCATATAATGATTCGGGCAAGTAATGTAGAGTAACTTTTGGTTTCTTAATATAAGAAGAACATAATATACTGTAGTTTTTCTTTTTTTGAATAAATTTGTTAATTCTATATTTTTAAATTAGACCTTTTCTTTGTACTCTTAATGAAGTTGGTCAGCTAAGACATGTTTGGTATGTTAGTTGTGCACTAGACCTAATTTTACAAGTAAACTTATATGTAGATACCAGATTAGCATCATCCAAACTGCATGCCCAAATGATTACAAACTTTCTTTAAAATCAGCTGTTCTTGTCAGCTGTAGTTACTGACCAGTAGGTAAGATTTTCAACCATTAAACATCCCACTGACAGCCCCTGCTCTTCACTGGCAGGCTTTGTCCAGTACGTGGTCTAGTAGTGTTGCTATATAGGATAGGTGATTCTGAGTCTTGGGGTCTCGTCTCTATGATCTGTTTGTTCAAGCCATGTAACCTGCTGTTAGAAGCAAGGCATGCATCAGCTCAATAAGGAAGAAGCTGGCCTCTAACATTTGGAGTATCTTTTCTAGCTCTAGCTGGAAAATCACCATACAGTTACCCATGCACATTAGATCACACTAACTGTCCCTCAGTGATGGAATGAATTTCCAACCTCAATCTGGACAGCAGAATCTGTCACTATCTTCAAAAAACAGCTAAAGACCCACCTCTCCCATGAACACTTATCCCCTAAAATGCCAACCCCACATTATCCTTTAAATAAATAAATAAATAAATAAATAAATAACTCTGTGCACTTTGCTTTTCTATAACTCAATTAATAGATCTTGCATGATCTTGCATTGTTCTCAACTTGATATATCACTTTGCTTGCATTTCCTCATTTGTAAGTTGCTTTGGATAAAAGCGTCTGCTAAATGAATAAATGTAAATGCAGATGCACTGTGATATCATAAGCCCTTGCTAGCCAGTCATTGGTACATATGTCTGCTCACTACTGGGACAGCAGACCTCAGAACATAATGTTACATTTGGTGAAACCACCAGTGATGTTATGCAGGGGTCCACAGTGGGTATGCATTTCAGACTACGGCTGTTGTGAGGGCTTTGTAGTGTCATCTGAACCACTGTGCATGTCTTCAGCACCAGAATCAGCAATTCTATCTGAGCCATGCCTGTTTTCACACTCACAGAAAAAGTTTTGAGATCAATCTTGAGCTGTTTTCTGCGTATCTGCCAGTGTCGACTATGAGAATATGATTATTAGGGTTAAAATAGAAGCCAGAACTAAAAATGCCAGCACAAGCAGTATGTTCTATGAACACACTGATATAGCTAATAATATTTCTTGTTTCACAGAGATAAAAAAACACTTTATTTAAACCTTTTTTATTTGGTGCATGAAAGAATATTTATATATGTTCAACTCTTCTTACATTTACATTTATTCATTTAGCAGACACTTTTATCCAAAGCAACTTACAAATGAGAAATTGAGCTTCTTCTGCATGCAAAGTTTAAAAGACAAAAACTATCATTTCAAACAGAATTTAAATTGATAAATTGTATCAACCAAACAGATACAACAGATAAACAGATAAAACAGATAAAACAGATTGAAGGGGGCAATTCACTCACCTCTTAACATCTTTCCAAAATGATGCCCATGAAACATCCTAATCCCATGTGGTACCAATGACTGGTTAGTGTTGCTTTAATCAACAGGGGAGAGAGTACCCTGAGAACTGGACCAACTGTAGTCCATTAAACTCCTGGAAATTGGTGGCTATGGCTTTGTGGAACTTTAACACTCGCAAACTCAAAGATGAGTGAATGCATCTTTATTGGTCTCTCTCTCTCTCAAGTGAAAGTCAAAGTCAAAAGGATGCTTTATTGGCATGACAAGCATTATCATTTGTATTGCATTTGTATCTCTCTCTCTCTCTCTCCCTCTCTCTCTCTCTCTCTCACTCACTCACTCACTCACTCACTCACTCACTCACATACACGCACACACACCAGTACAAGATGCATTACAATAACTGTGATACTGGGACCTTTTATTTTTGACCCTCACAGTGGAGGCCATAGTACTACCTAGGCATGATAACTTCAGAATGGACCTCACAATATCGTGACATTAGTATTATATGGTTCTGAGTTATATGAGTTGGGTTAAGTTGGAATGGCAGATAAAATCTTAAAATAGTCTACAATAGTATGTATCCTGTAGCCAGACAGATTCTCCATAATACTAAGAGGGTTTTTTTTAAATATTTTTTTTTATTTAAATTCATTTTAAAATTAATTAATTAATTAATCCATAATAGCACCCTGACCTTAGTATAGGTCAAAAAATACATACAGACATTTTCAAAATCTATTTAAATGCTATAATATACTGTGCAAAGTGAGAATATGATTTATACATGCGTAAAGCTGTCTGTGTGTGTGTGTGTGTGTGTGTGTGTGGTGGGTGTCTAAAGGTGTGTAGGTGTCGGCAGACCCCAACAGCTGCTCAATATTCATCACCTCTGGCAGCGATGCAGTGGCATCCATGATGAGAGAATGGACTTATGGGTAATTCGAGAGATGCCGGGGACATATTCTTCCAATTAAAGATGATAATCTGATCGTGCGGCACCCTTGAGACCTCCCGCTCGGCTTGAATGGATTTAGGACCATTCTGATTAAGTTAAGCCGCTCTGGAGTGGCACAATATGTCCACTCATCTCCTCACAGAGACAGTGCTTACTGATACCTGCTATCACTCACACAGACATAGAGTGTTTCAAAATAAATAACTACCCACCGAGGCTAATATCAATAATGCCAGCAAATACATAAAGCAGAAAAAGGACAATATCATAAAGCCTTTAAATGCATCAGCATGTGACTTGGAGTGAATGATACTGTAGAGATGACTGATATTTGATAAGAACCACAGAAGCAATTTTGTCAAATCACATTGCAGGTCTGTATTTAAACTATTATTATTAGTTTTTAAACTTATTATGTAACTATGTTTTATTTCTACAAATTCATGTGCTATACCATATGTAATATTACTGACAAACTCATGGGGTTATAAAATTATGTTAAAAGCTAAGGTTCATTGTAAAAATTTATAATAATAATCATAAAATATATAAAAATAAATCATAAAAAACCCAATGTGTATTAGGGAAATGTTGGTGATGATGACTAAATGGATCCAGCCAACTCTGTACTGGTAAAATCCCATTCTACATGCATAGGTCTTTGATAGTGTTTTCTTATTTAGAAACATTACCAAATACATTTATTTTGATACTGCTGTTTCTCTTTCTAAGAGACAGAGGTGAGTACCTGTCAAAACCCACCAGCCAAGCCTCCTTCACTAGTTCTGGCAGGTAAAAATGACTCTCATATCTTTGTGATTATATATTAATTTCCTCATTATGATTATTACATGGTCAGACAAAACATTTCAGACAATATTTCTGAAATTTCCAGCTTTTTGACACACACCTTAGAAATACGTAAACACGACTGCAAAGAGATATATTTGTAGAGGAAGGAGGACACATATAAAATAATGTCCAACCAAACATTAGTGGAACCAAGAGATCATCCAGATCCATAAACCTCTGGTATATACAAAAGACACACATGCACAAACTGTTCATACTGTAGAGAATGTGAGCAGAAGTTAGAGTTATTTTTCTAGTTATCTTCTCATGTATAATTTCCTCTAGGATTTTGTGATTTTGCAATTGCAGAAAATTATTGCAAAATCAAGCAAACTCTGTAATATTCGGAGGAGTTTTTCAAATTACCACAGATTTGGGCCATGACATATCATATGACGTCATCACAATGCATATTCAGTCAAAGCCCTCTTTAATTCAAGTGCGTTGAACATGAGTACAGCTAAAAGGTCTTACTTACCTGCAAACATCACTGCAAAAGACTGTGCAATTGCAATTTCAGCAATTCGAGTAGTTTTCCACAACTTGT